>NC_057863.1:602344290-602579290 GCF_019393635.1 Dromiciops gliroides
TTTCTCTTAAAAAGATACCAGTGGAACTCTCAGACTCTCCATTATTCATCCTTCCTTCTTGTCCTCAGATGAGCCTGCCTTCTTTTTCTAACTTGTTTATACTTGACTTGCTCTTGGTAATTTCAACAGCATCTTTTACCCTTGTGCCAGGTCTAAATGTACTTCTCTGAACCTTCTGGCCATTCATCACTCCTCATTCTGCCCTCTGGGAACAGACAGAATAAGCATCACTCTTCTGAGCCATGAAAACCCTTGAAATACAGGAAGGTAACCCGCATGGCCACCCTAAGTCTTCTCCATGCTAACTATGCTTGTTTCCTTCAACCAGTCCTATTTGGATATTATCTCAAGGCTCATTTCCAGCCTGGTCCATGCTCCTCTGCATGTTCTCCAGATTATCTATGCCTCCTGAAATGGAGGGGGGTTGGGGGTGGGGAAAGGGAGCTGTGTGATGAGGATGCTCTGGAACCCAATTGGCTCAAATCAGATCAGAAGAACCACTTGGTAAATTTTCAAAGTGTGCTTTTACACCTTGGAAATCAGCAAATGCTTCAAATCAGGACTTAGTTTATTGTTTTTGTTCATTGTCTAGACTTAAGAAAGTGATAGAGAAAATGTTAATGAATACCAATTAAACTGAAAAATGGATCCTGCATAGATTTTTGGGAGGGAGAGCCAGTTCTTGTTACATTCACTGGCATACCACTGGGGTGGAGGTGGGAATTGAAATGAATATCAATGTGGTCTATTGAGGAGAAAGGAAGCAGGCAAGCATTTATATAGTACCTACTATGTGCAAGGTACTGTGCTAAGCACTTTTCAAATATTATCTCATTTTGATCCTCACAACAGCCCTGGGAAGTAGGTACTGCTATTATCCCTATTTTCCAGTCAGAAAAACAAATTAAGTGACTTGCCTAAGATCACAAAGTTAGTAAGTGTCTGAGGCTGGATTTGAACTCAGGTCTTCCCCATTCCAGGACCAGGCCTCTATCTACCTCTAAACTTGGCTAACCAAAATACAGCAGGACTGTCACTTCCATAATCTTGGATGCTAGTTTTCTAAATGAAGCCAAAGACAGGATTAGTTCATTGGCTGCCATAGCACCCTGTAAGCTCCTTAAAAGCATTGATTGTTATTGTTTCCTTTCTTGCATCCCTGATGCTTTGCACAATGTCTTACACAAAATAGATAGTCAATAGTCAATAAACATTTTTTAAAAACCTACTATGTGCCAGGTACCATGCTAAGCACTAAAGATACAAATAAGAAAGAGAAAGAATTCCTGTCCTCAAAAAGATTATAATCTAATTGGGGGGGGGGATAATAGACAAAAGCAAGTTGAAAACCACTGTAGGGTTTGCACCCAGATTTTATCTAGTGTAGGGGCATGATGTTTGTGGAATGTAAGCCAAGAAGAGCAGCTGACGGGAAATGAAGAGTTAGCTGGTAAATTCTGAGCCCTCTGTAAATGGGGTGGGGTAGGGCTTTGGGAAGAATTTATTGATTAAAGGCTTAATAAATGCTAGTTTACTGTCTGATCCTAACTGTTAACTCTGTCCCCAGGTCTTTTTTTTTTCAGACAATCTACTATCTAATCAGGACTTCCTTACATCTTACATGTGAGATTTATATTTTGAATCCAATTGCAAGACTTTGCATTTATGCCTATTAGATGTTATCTCACTAGATTCAGCCCAATATTCTAGCCTGTCCAGAACTTTCTGGACCTCAACTCTGTTATATACCTTTCAAACTCATCCATTTCTAACATTTTATATTTTAAGTCCTTTCTATCTCTGATATTCTATGCCCTTAGCCCTTGCATGCTAACATCCTATGTTCTAAGTTACTTCTTTGAGTTTTGTAATAGCTACAAATATAATAGTCATGGCATCTATGGCTTTATTCAAGTCACATAGTTGCACACATTTTATATTCACAAACTTGTATATGCATTATCCCTTGGCTCTAGAATGTTTAACATTTCTGTCAAAGAGAAACACTGTAGGGGAGCCCTCCCTCAAATTGGCATCATACCCTTGATAGTCTTTGAGTTCAGTCTTTCAACAAGTTCTGAATCAACTTTACCATACTAACATCCAGTGTACATCTCTCCAAACATGAACTATATGAGAAACAGTTTTTTTCAAATGTTTTTGCTAAAATTGATATGCTGGTCTAGTAACACTGGCAAAAAAGAAAATGAGGTTAGTCTGGCATGACTTGATCTTAATGGAGCCATGCTGAATCTTTGTTTTCACTGCTTTCTGTTCCAGCTCTGACTATTAATCTCCTCCAACTCTAATGTTTTATGTTTTAAGTCCTTTCCTACTCTGGCTTTCTATGTTCTAAGGGCCCTTCTATGTCTAATATTCTCTGTTCTAAGGTCCTTTTCCAGCTTTAACATTCTACAAGTCTATGAATTCTCAGATAGAACAGGGCTTCTTAAACTTTTTCCACTAGCAACTCCTTTTCACCCAAGAAATTTTTACATGACCCCAGTATATAGGCATATAAAATAGGTACATTTAACCTTTTACTATTGCCAAATTTTTTGCAACCCCCACATTCAGTTACATAATCCCATATGGGGTCTCAATCTACAATTTAATAAGTTTTGAGATAGAACATGGGGATATGTGTAGCACTGGTCATCTTGGCTCAGAAATAACCAGCTTAGTTATTAAGTAAAGTCCCAGTTAGTTATCTCAGCTTATGAGCTAAAAATTCAGGGAAATTCAGAAGCAGAAAATGAAATTTCATAATTTGGGAGGGGGTAGCACTAAGCAGAAACAAAAGATCTGAAACATGAAGTTAACAAGTACTTATTAAGGGCTGACTAGGTTCCAGGTGCTGGGGACACAAGGGCAAAACCATTCCCTGGCCTCAAGGAGTTCCCAATCCAATGGGGGAAGCAATATGCACACAACTATGTGTATATAAAGAAATAGACAGGGTAAAAGAGACAAGCAGTCTTCAGGGCTCTTAGGGGGAATGGACATAAAGTAGATAGTCCTCAGGAATAATGGCACTTGCCACTGGAGCCATATGGTCCCTAGAGGAGTTGTTCAG
This sequence comes from Dromiciops gliroides, assembly GCF_019393635.1. Classification (NCBI taxonomy): domain Eukaryota; kingdom Metazoa; phylum Chordata; class Mammalia; order Microbiotheria; family Microbiotheriidae; genus Dromiciops; species Dromiciops gliroides. The sequence continues at coordinate 602,347,367 of NC_057863.1, forward strand.
TCATTTCAGAGAACCAGAGAATGTTGCAGAGGGATGGCCAAGATGATTCTTAAATACCACCTATAAAACCACATTTTACACAAAAGACAAGTAAGGCTCAAAAAGCGGGAAAGGAGTTGCCCCCATGAGTTAGTAGCAGATAATGTCTAGAGTTCAGGGTTCTTTCTTCTACACTAATATTCAAGGAAGGGATAGGAGTTCAATACAGCTGGAACTCAGAACTCTTTTGGATCTTTATATGAAATCAAGCAATTACCCCTCTCTTCCCAACTGCCCCACCCCCAATGTCTCTCCAAAACCCTAGACTAGCCAACTCAAATATTTTTTCTCTTGATTGCTAATTAGTTTTTCCCACAAATATCTGCCAATAAGAGATAGCTCCCCTTAGGCTTGGGAGCTGTTCCCAACAGAGCTGGTCAGCTTTTTCTCATGCCAGGGGGATCTGCCTGACAGAGAGGATTGGGAGACCAGTAAATCAGCCAATTATCAGTGGGCCTTTAATTCATTAAGCAAATCTGGAGGAGTCTGTGGGTAGGAAAAAGAAGAGAGGGCCCAAGAGAAGAATGACAGGAAGATGGGGTGAACCTGGGATTTTCTCTTTCTTTCCAATAATTAAAAATATCTGTATCCAATGTGACCCTCCTCCCCCATTCCTCCCATTCTTTCCAGCTTGTCTGTATTTGGGATTCTTGATCTGGAAGGCAGTTTTAATTTAAACGGGACTTAGTGGCTCTGTGTTGCTATAGCGAGCAAGCTTAGAGAAGATTATCAAATATTTACTCGAGTTGGTGGGTGTTTGGATTCAGACTCTGATGGCTCGGTGGGTGTTGGAGATGAAAGATTGCAGGAGAGACCTCCGTAGGTCAGAGCCATGGGGGATACTGGCATCTCTGTTCTTACAGCCTAAAGTCCCTATTTCTATCAACATTCTCCTAGTTATTTGGTGCTTCAAAGTCATGCTTGCCTCTTTCTTTTCCCTCTCCCTCTAATCATGAAGCAGTCACCAAGTTTTAGTGATTTTGTCTTAGCAATGTCTTTTATATCATTATATCTCTATTCATAGACAGCTGCATGGCATTGTAGTTAGGGCACTGGGCTTGGAGTTAGGAAGAGTTGAGTTCAGATCCCTGCTCAGACATTAATTGTATAACTGTGGGTGGGGTAACATTCTCTGTCTTTGTAAAATGAAGAAGGTGGACTCAATGTTCCCTTCTAGCACTAAATCTATAACCCTATACACAACTACACAGGTTAGTGTCCTTGCCTCTTGCTTTGACGATCATAATATCCTCCTGGCCAGGTTTCCTACCTCTTTAATCTTTCCTCTTCAAATCCATCTTTCATCTAGTGTGGCCAATGCAATTTTCCTAATATACAGGTCTTTCCAGGGCAGTTAGGTGGCTCCATAGGACATGGAGTGCCGGGCCTGGAGTCAGGAAGACTCATCTTCCTGAGTTCAAATCCAGCTTCACATACTTACTAGCCATGTCACCCTAGGCAAGTCACTTAACCCTGTTTGCCTCAGTTTCCTCATCTGTAAAATGTGCTGGAGAAGGAAATGGCAAACCACTCCAGTATCTCTGTCAAGAAAACCCCAAATGGGATCATGAAGAGTTGTACACAACTGAAAATGACTGAATAGCAACAAGTCTTACCATGTTACTTCCATGCTCCAAAAACTTCTGAGTGACTCTATTGTGCATAGAATAAAATACACACTCATTAACCCTGACATTAAAGTCCTTTCACAATCTGGCTGGCACCAGTTAACCTTTTCAGACTTGTCTCATGGTACTCCACATTCTTACATTTCAGACAAATAGGATTGTTTACTCTCCCTTAAATTCATCAGTCCCTGTCCTGGCTCTGCATTTTCACAAATCATCTGCCATTTTTAGACTAGGTTCCCCTTCCCCCAAATATCTACTGGTTTCAACCCTTCCATTTCCATCAGTGCCCACCTCCTTTGTGAAGTTCACCCTTATCCTCTCAGGTGAACTTGCTCTTTCCTTCCCCTAAATTTCCCAAGAGTATTTCTGATCTTTCCTTTTTCTCATCACACTCAAACCTGTGTTATGCTGACCTTTATGCACACTGTACCACTCCCTCTTCCTCCTCCCCTCCCCACCCAAGCCTTGTAGAATACAAGCACTTTTAGGGTAGGGACTGACTGTATTGTCTTTATCTTTTATCCTCAGCAACTAGCAAGTTCCCTGTAAAGAGAAGGAATTTAATGTTTGCTGGATTTATTTAATTCTGAATCATACTGATACAGTTGTCTCAGTGTTGTGGGAAAAAGTGCTTTGTAAACCTTAAAACACCATAAGCATGTGAATTAGTGTTATTTTCACTCTTCTTATGGAATTTTTGATGAAGTTCAGGTAGAAATGGGACAAGCCACTAACCTCCTCATATTCTTTTATGTTTGCTGGTCAGTGGATTGTTGCACAGGGGATAGAACAAGTGCTTATTGTAAATTAAGATGAGGGTTGGGATATAAGCTCATCTTCCATATGGAGCTCTGAAAACATCTTCAAAACTGCTCCAGTATTGGTGATCAATTAATAAATAACCAATAAGCATTTATTAAATGCCTACTAGGAGCCATTGTGCTAGGCACTGAGAATATCAATACAAGAATGAAACAATCTTTGCCCTCAAGTATTTCATTGGTTGGTTCAGTTGAAGGAGCAACTCAACACAGCTGGAGAAAGAGGTGTTGACTTGAGTCCCCTCCTGGGTGATCTCCTGATTTTCTAGACTTTAACACCACATCTCAGCTACCAATTTATATTTGTCTTTCTGTTCTCATGTGATTTTGATTTTTTTTCTTTTGGTCTTTACGTTTTGAGAGCTTTTTATTCCAAGTAGTTTATAAAATTTACATCTATTAAGGATGCTATTCTTAATTATATATGGATCAATGTTATGACTTAGTGATGGTGGTGATCAAAAGCTACTTTCAACATTGCTTTCTCACAGGCAGGCAACAAGCATTTATTGAGCACTTACTGTGTACCAGGTACTGTGCTAAATACAGAGGATACAATACAAGAAAAAAGATACTTCTTGCCCTCAAAGAGCTTATGTTCTAATGAAAGAAAACAACACACAAAAGGATTTGGGAAAGGAGAGGAAGAGTAGAGATGAAGGTACCCAGCATGGGGGACATAGCACTGAAGTCCAGAAAATACAAAGCACAACCTACAGAGTAATGAAGTTTGGCTAGCCTTTGCCCTTTTTCCAAAATTGATGCCTTGGGAGGAACTTACCAATGTGAGAAGGGTACCTGCAAGATGGAAGGATGCTCCAGGGTGAGGAGGCCCTGGATCCTAAGAAAGGTCCCAGGGTGAAATGGTAACCTTAGTTTTGAAGTCTAGAAAATCAGGAACACACCTGGCAGGGTACGCAAGTCAATATTCCTCCCTATAATTCTTCTAATCAAATCCTAAAATGCTATATAACTTCTTCCTCCCTCCCTCCCTTCCTTCCTTCCTTCCTTTTCTTCTTCTTCTTCTTCTTCTTCTTCTTCTTCTTCTTCTTCTTCTTCTTCTCCTCCTTCTCCTTTTCCTCCTTCTCCTTCTCCTCCCCTCCTCCCCTTCCCCTTCCCTTTCTCCTTCTCCTTCTCCTTCTCCTCCTTCTTCTTTATCTTCTTCTCCCTCTTCTCCTTCTCCTTCTTCTTCATCTTCTCCTCCTCCTTCTCCTCCATCATCATCATCATCATCATCATCATCAATTATACCAGTCCCTGCCTTCATAGGAAGCATATAACAGCTGCAACAAGTAATTGTTTCACTTAAGATTAAAGCAGGTGGGGTGGGTGGCAGAGAATGCAGTCCACCAGGGAAAGGAACAGTGACGGCATAGAGAGTCTTACCACAGGAGCAGCAACATCTAGAGAAATGGTTGCTCCAGGGAATCCTCTCTGTGCCATCCTAAAGATTAGTGAGGGAAGTAAGCCCCAGCAGAGGCATGGAATCCTGGGGATGGTTCCAAGTGACAGAGTTGGTTTTGCCATGCAGTGTAGGACAGAGAGGGACCTTGAGTCATGAAGGGAGGGAGTGCACCCCCATATATGTTGGTGCCCTGAGACAAAGCCCTGTTTACCTCACCTTAGTTCTGTCTCTAGTATATATAGGCTCAGGTCATGTCAGTCTTTTCCTCAAAGTTAGTTGATTTTTAACATCTTGAAACTATTTACCTACTGGAGTTGAAAACCAGTATGGCATAAAGTTTCAGTTTTCTCATCTATAAAATGGGACTAATAATGTTTGTGTTCCCTACATCATGGTTTTATAGTGAGAAAAGTGTATTGAAAACTTTAAGAAGGGATGAGGTATTGCTGGATTTTTGTGCCTTTAACTTTTCCATACTTCTGGAAATTCTTGAACTGTAGCTGGCTCATGACCTCCTGCCTCTGTTCAATATCTCTTCCCTTGCCCACCTGTGCCAAATAATGATACTTCTAGGCTGGTGCCTGGATCCCAAATCCTGGTGGATCCCATTCAAGACTGGAAAAGATTCACAGAATCATAGGATCTCAGCACTGGGAAAGATGATGGAGGCTGTTTATCACAAATTATTGAGAATCCCTGATAAGACATGGACCCCCAACAAGGGCTCATCCAATATGTGGTGAAAGGCCTTCAGAACTATAGAACTCATTACCTTCAGAGGCAGCTCCAATCACCAGAATTAAAATTTCACTTTGGGATGACTCTGATTGTTAGAAAGATGTCCCTTATATCAAGCCAAAATCTTCCTCCCTGTAACCTTTACCAATCACTCCTGATTATCTCCTCTGGAACCAAGCAGAAGAAAAAAATATCTCTGTTTTGAAGCTCATTCAGATCCTTGAAGACAACTAGCATGTCATCACCTTCTCTTCTCTTTTCTTCAAACTAAGTATCCTCGGTCCCTTTTCTTGATCCTCATATGGCAACATTATTTCCCAGTCCCATCACATGGCCACCTCCTCTAGACACAATTCAGTTTGTTAATAGCCTTCCTAAAATATGATGGCCTAAACTGGACAGTATTTTCATAGAGAATTACCTCTTGAGAATGATGGATGGATGGATGGTAGAGAGGGATAATAGATGGATGGATGGATGATAGATAGATAATGGTGGCTAGCTAGCTAACTAGATTATACATATACATATACATATACATATACATATACATATACATATACATATACATATACATATACATATACATATATATATATGATAGACAGATATATAGAAAAAGGAAAGAAAGAATGATAGAATTCATTAGGCACTTACTATGTGCCAGGACTGTGCTAAGGATACACATACAGGAAAAAAGTTAGTGTCTACTCTCAAGAACCTTACATTCTAAAGGGGGAAAACAAAACAAAAATAAAATAAGGAAAGATGGAAAAGAGAGGGAGAGGGTGTACCCACACACAGGACTAAAGCTGGAGCAATCCAGAGAGAGTGATCTGGGGAAAAAGCAAGAGTGGGTGGGGCCTTCCAAAATATAGCCCAATCTTGGCCGGGTACTTTCCTATCAGGAGAGCCCAGGTATAGGATCACATGGTTGGATGGGGGTGAGGCGTGGGTGTGGATTCACAATTCTGACATCTCTAAGATTTCTTTTATATCAAGAAAGATGGACTCTGTAACCACTCTGAAGTACCTATAAATAAAAACCCAGATGGAATTTACACCTTGATCTACCCTCCCACTTGGAGTAAAGTGGCTTTAGTGCATTTAGCACAAGTGACATGAGTGGGTGCTCCTTAGGTAGTATGGTGGATAAAATGCCAGGTTTGGAGTTAAGAAAACTCAAGTTCAAATCATGCCTCAGACACTTAATAGGGCTGTGACCCTGAGCAAATTATTTAACTGCTTTGTGCCTCAGTTTCCATTTCTGCAAAATAGCTATAAAACAGCATAGGGCTGTTTTAAGGATTAGATGAGACAATATATACATAAAGGGCTTTGTAAATAGTAATGTGCCATATAAATTGCTAGGTTTTGTTGTTGTTGTTGCAAGACAGCAGAAAACATGAAAGTAAGATGTTAAAAAAGGCACAAACCCCCTCGCAAGGAAGAACTCCCTAAACAGGTGGTAATGACAAGTTCTTACTCTTAGCAGAGTTAAGCCAAGGATTTCTCCTTCCCATTAGCATCACAGAAATAGAGCATCTCAAAGTCAAAGTGTTTAAAGGAACCTTAAAGGTCATCCAGACCAACTCATACTTGAATGAGCATTCTCACAAAAGGAATCCCTAACCTGAGGTCCAGGGATAGATTTTGTGTGTCCATGAATTTGGAAGGGGAAAAACACATCCTTATTTTCAATAATCTCTAACTATAATTTGGTATTTCCTTTAATTAATGTAGATGGCAAACTCCCTTAGTATTGATACTAAGTGGAAGGGGATGATGATAGATTCACACCCCCCCCCAAAAGTCAGAGAGGAATCTACCTCCTAGAATACAGCCAACTCAATCCAACCAGCATTTATTAAACACCTACTATGTGTAAAAATGAAAACAGTCTCTTCCCTCAAGGAGCTTACATTCTACTGGGTAGGTCCTCTGGGGAGTCCATTCTCCCCTGGAAATAAAAACACCCAAGCCTCTACTCCCCTACAACCCCACTGATATCTGATGGATGTGAATAGAGATATACATTTCTGACTCCTGACCATTTTCCTGCCTAATTTTCTACTGAGCATACTACTCAATTTCTTAAGATAAGCACAACCATCCCTTAGCTTCCCCCCTCCCCTTCTCTCCACTCTCCAATTGCCTTTTGATTTCTGAATCTTCATTCTAGAACAGAAGCCCATAATGTGAACAGCTCAGATGATATTGTCAGATGCTAATTATCACCAAGGATTACCATTTTCTCCAGTAAATGAGTAGAATTTGACTTCTGCAGAAAGGTCATTGACTGAGTGGGTGTCGGGCACATATTTCCTCCAGTATGGACAATGAGTCATCAGCACATTGAGACGAGCTCCACTCCCTGATGGAGTTTAAACAGAGATGTGGAGGCTTGAACACCACAAAGATTTGGTTCCTCAAATATTGGAGTCAAACAGTTATGGCAATTTAAAAGTTTCCAAGGCACCAAGTGAAGGAAAGTTTCTTTGCTTTATTAATACAATATTAATAGCAATAATAAACATTATTACTAGAATTCTTTTTTTGCAGGGCAATGAGGGTTAAGTGACTTGCCCAGGGTCACACAGCTAGTGTCAAGTGTCTGAGGCCAGATTTGAACTCAGGTCCTTCTGAATCCAGGGCCAGTGCTTTATCCACTGCACCTCCTAGCTGCCTCTAATAGAATTCTTTCTACAACACTCCCCTACTAGGGGAGATAGGTGGTGCAGTGGATAGAGCACTGGCCCTGGAGTCAGGAGAACCTGAGTTCAAATCTCACCTCAGACACTTACTAGCTGTGTGACCCTGGGCAAGTAACTTAACCTCAATTGCCTTAAACATTGGGGGTCTTCTCCAGTTGTCCTAATAGATATCTTGCCACTGGGCTCAGATGGCTCTAGAGGAGAGAGTGAGGTTGGTGACCTTGCCCAGCCCTCCCTCACTTAAATTCAATTCAGTGCAAGTCATGACATCACCCTGATGTCATGGTCCTCTTTGAGCACAAAGGACCGACAACAATATTTCCCATTGATGGCTACAAAGTAAATAACACCTTATTTTATATAATCATCACTACAACATAGCCAGTTAGGTGGGTTATTGTTTTATTTTGTTGGGGAGAGAGGGTTGTCTCAAACTATTATTTTAGTAGTATTATGAATTCCCAGTGAGGACACTCCCCCTACCAATGTAGATCAATGTGTTCAGTAGGTCAGTTGATCAGGGGGTATTTATTAAGTGTTTATTAGGTGCCAAGCATTATGCTAGGCGCTACAGATACAACAACAAAATGAAGCATCCCTTGCCCTCGGGGAATAGCTTACATTTTTTGTAGAGACAACATATATGTATTTGAGTGTATACAAAATAAATACTAGGTGATTTTTAGAGGGAGATAATAGAAGCTGGGGGGACAAGGGAAAACCATGTAGAAGGGAGCACTAAAGCCATTTTTTCAACTTAAAGACTAAGAAAGTTGCCTGGGGAATACAGAAGGTAAGTGACGCTTCTGGTGTCTACTCAACATTAAGCCATTACATGTCTGAAATATGAATCAAACACAGGTCTTCCTATCTCAGAAACCAACTCTTTTCCATACCACCATGTTTATTCCCAAGGAAGATAGTACAAGTGTTGTAAGTTCCATTTCCCAAATGAAGGGATAGGTGCAGAGAGCCTCAGCTACTTGTGCAAGTGTGGTAGGCCAGGATGGTCCAGTTGAATAACAAATATGGTGGTTGGCATAAGCTAATAATGAACCTTCCCAGGTGGGTGGTCTAGGATATAGGGGTGGGCCCTCAGATGGGCAGACATCTGGTGGGGAGGGGTCTCTCCAAGGACCTTAAAGTTTGTCCCCCCTACAACTTGGATGCTCATTGGATCTGAATTGGAACTGAAGGAAAGTATGTACCATGGTTGACTACATGAACATGTGCAGACGATGGCAGGCCAACATGAGTCACACTCATCGTGTAACTCACTTAAGTCAAGGATTTGCACCAAATCAGATCAATCTTGGACCAAGGAGCAGTGGAGATAATACTCAATGCCAGGTCTTCTGAGACCCAGTCCAGGGCTTTCCCCATTCCATTGTACTTTTACAATGAGACCTCAGTTGCCAAGGAGGAGGTGTGACAATGATGCTGTGTTCTTAGAATCTTATCATCAGATGTAGAGATTATTCTGTGGCCTTGGCTCTGCTTCCCGGTTCTTTCAATTCAGAGGGCAGAGGAAAAACCTTGAACTATGGCATGAGTCTATTGTGAGGACCCAGTCACAGTCCTAGGGATAGCCAAGTGACTTAGGTGGATAGAGTGCCAGACTTGGAGTTGGGCAGGCCTGAGTTCAAGTTTGACCTCAAACATTTCCTACCTGTGTGAGCATGGTCAAGTCACCTAACCTCTGTTTTCTTCATTTTCCTCATCTATAAAATGGTGTTAATAATAGCACCTACCTCTCATAGTGGCTATAAGAATCAAATGATATCTGAGGATTATAATTTTGCACCTTGAAGGACCCTAAATTAGAACAGTATTGGAATATAGAATGTCAGAGCTGGAAGAAATCCTCGAATGTAGAGTGTTAGAATTTGAAGGGATGTTACATCATAAAATGTTAGAATATAGAATATCAGATTTGGAAGGGATCCAAGAATGTAGAACCTTGGAGTTGAAAGACCTCTTAGAACAGACTATTTGAGCTGGAGGGAGCCTGAGAACATAGAATGTCAGAGCTGGGAGGGCTTTAAAACACAATGTCAGAGCTGGGAGGGTCCTTAGAACTCAGAATGTCACTGCCGGGAGTAGCCTTAGAACAAAGGATGTCAGATCTGGGAGGGCCCTTAGAACATGAAATATCAGAACTATAAAAGTGTTCAGTGATCAATAACTAGGACAGTGCTTTGGAGAGTGAAAGAGGCTATAGGAATAGGGTGGACTAAGCTTATTGCACTCACCTGTTTCAGAGGCATCCTTGTCAAGAAAAGTGTTGGTACTTAATATCATGATGGGAGACCATTTTCCTAGTGAGTATTGATTCCACACTGGCCATGAAGATCATGGTTGGGCCAGAAGGCCACAGCTCTTTTCCATAAGGTTCATTTGGAAGGAAGTTGGAGATGTGTTTTCATCTACATGGAAGGAACAGATTGCTTTATTTTCTTCTTTTGGGGGCCAGGACTGTTGCTGCTTTCCCATCCACGCCTGTCTGAAGATGGCAGTATAGACTCTCACAAGCCAGAGTCCCCACCCAGCTTCCCTCACCCCCAGCCTGGCCCTGGAAGCTCTAGTGACAAGTACAAGTCACACCAAAACCCACAGCTGAGATCAGCGAAAGGGAAGAGCGGGATCCAGAGCTTTGGGAGAAAGAGACAAAAGGTTGAGAGAGGGAGAAGGAGAGGGGAAGAATGGTGAGGAAAGGATAAATGGAAGGAAAGAAAAAGGGAGAGAAAGATGAGGGAATGAGAGAAGGAAGGAGAGGTGAATAAGAGGAGAAAAGGAAAGGAGAAACAGATGAGAGAAGGGCAAGGAAAGGAGAAAAAGAGGAGAAAGAAGGAAAGAGGGAGAAGGAGAAAGAAGGGAGAGAAGAAAAGGGAAGGATCAAGGAGATGGTGAGTGGTGAGGGAGGAAGGACAGAGAGGAAGAAGGAAGGAAGAGGAAGGAGAAAAGCAGAGAAGAAAAGAATACTGGAAAGAACGAGGAGGGAGGGGGAAAAGTAGCGAGATCCCGCACTCAGACAGGCTTCAGCAATGAGGAGGCAAGCCTGGTGAACTGCATCTCCAAGCCTGACTGAGGGAACTGCCTGTTGACATGTGAATAGCAGGGACAGAGCTGGGTTGGAGGCTGTAAGTCTTGCACTCGACTGGGTCAAATCTGGAGGTTTTCAGTGATCCAGGGCCCCCTCCTCTCTGGACATCAGTGTGGGCAGAGATGCTCCCCAGTGGCAGGAGGCTGCCTGGGTCCATGGGCGCTGTCTGTTTAACCTTATCACACTTCACCTCCCTCAGTGACTCTGCTGCTTGCATGGGAGGCCAGTGGTTGGAACTATTTAAAATTCTATCCAGGTCAGCAAACACATATTAAGTGTTTAACATGTGTAGAGCCCTGGGCTAGCAAGTTCCAATACGCAAAACTCTAGGCTGGGAATTGGGGATCCTGGGTCCTATAGAGCCTCAGGGTGACCTAAATCAAGTCGATTCCCCTCTCTCAGCCCTGTAAGGAATGTGAACCGAGACATGGTGTTCGTAGAAACATGGGATCTGGGGCTTGGAAGGAGCCCTCCTCTTCCCCAGCTGTAGGTCTTTAAGCAGAAGCTGAGGAACCCTTTGTTGGCCATGCTGTAGACTGGATTCATCATCCTCTGAAAGCTAGAAAGTATGGGGATCCTTCCAACTTTTAAATTCTGTTATTCTGCAATCATTCAACCCCTTTAGAGTCCCATAGGGGTGAAGCAACTTCACAAAGGTCATATAGGTAGTAAGCACCAAAGGCAGAATTAGAACCCAGGTACTCTGCCTCCACTACCCAAGGTACATTTTCTACTACTTGATGCCCACCTGATGGAAATTCTTTCATTTAGCTGCTCTAATGTAATGGCCCTTATGATACCATTGAGGGAAAGAAGTATGGTTAGGTACAGACTCACTTTAACGCTCTACATAGGGATGAAGGCCACCCTGACATCAAGTTTTCTAATTGTCTGAGAGTGAAAACCAGGGGTTGAAAAAAAATGGCCCAGTGAACTCTGTCCAGAGAACACAATTTGGAGAATTCGAAATTCCACTTGAGTGTAGTCTACCTAAAGGGAAGACTTTTTATCTCCCATCCCAAGGAGGAATCAAGACAGCCAGGACAGGTCTGGAGGACTTTCCATGTAAGAGATCTTGGGGAAAAGATCAATTTCTTATATACCGGCTAACCTCAGCAAGGATTATAATGAGCGACTATGTTTAAAATACTATACAAATAGTTAATATTTATGCGGTGCATACTATGTGCCAGGTATTGTGCTAAGAGCTCATAACAACCCCTGGAAGGTAGGGCCAATTATTACCCCTATTTTACAGATGAGGAAACTGAGGCAAACAGACTTCAAGTGATTTTCCCAGGGTCACACAGCTAGTATCTGAGGCTGGATTTGAAGTCAGATCTTCCTGATTCCAGGCCTGGCACTTTAACCACTGCCCCACCTATGTTCACTATTAATATTATATCATGTATCTTTTATGAACTCATATATTGAATTAATCAATTAGCACTTATTAAGCACCTACTATGAGCCTGACATTGTGCTTGGTGCTAGGAATACTAAGTCAAAAAAAAATTTAAACCCTGCCCTCAAGGGGTTTCCACTCTTCTTCCCCTTGTAAGTGTATCCCAGGAAATACCTGTATGGTCTGGACTATGTGGAAAGAGGGTGTAGAAGGGAAAGAAGGGAATGGGCATAAGGAAAAAGCACCTGGCAAACAAACATCATGGGTAAGAGGGGGCTTGAGCAACCAGAAAGAAGGCCTAGAAAATAACTCTCAATTCTGAAGTTCTAAGAGAGGAGAAAGAAGAGCAGGAAGAGGAGGAGGAAAGGAGAGAGAGAGAGAGAGAGAGAGAGAGAGAGAGAGAGAGAGAGAGAGAGAGAGAGAGAGAGAGAGAGAGAGAGAGAGAGAGAGAGAGAGAGAGAGAGAGAGAGAGAGAGAGAGAGAGAGAGAGAGAGAAATTGATTCTGAGATCAGGGAAAATTTGGTTAGGAGAGACAGATTCAAGATGAATCCTGGGTCAGAATGCAAGGATCCCCTGAAGTTCTAGGAGGCAGAGCTAGTGGCTGGGTAAGCTGTCTTTGGGTTACTCAGTCCTAAGGCTCAGGACTGAATCTTTGCCATCTCTTACTATACTCAGTTTCTTCCTCTTTAAATAGAGTGGGTAGTTTTATGCCCTGCAATAAAGGATGGCTCTCTAGGAGAGGGAGGGTGTAAAATTGGGAAATCTAGATGATGTGAAAACAAAAGATAGTAATAAAATTTTATTTGGGTAAAAAAAAAGAATGGGTAGAATAAGGTGGTCTCTAAGGGCCCTTCCAGCTCTAACCTACTAAGTTCTCAAAAAAAGTATCCTTTATAAATGATGAATGAATGAACAAACATGTCATTCTAGAATTTGTCTGAGAGAGGATAGGGTTCTTAGAACATAGAATATTTGAGCTGGAAGGGCCCTTCAAACACAGAATATCAGATCTTGGAGGGGCCAAATTCTAGAATCTGCCAGAAATTGATAGGGGCTCTTAGAACCTAGAACATCAGAACCAAAAGGGCCCTTAGAACATAGAATAAGGTCCTTTCCAGCTCTGACGTTCTGTGTTGTTTCCTATGAGCTCTACGTTTTCCAAATTACTTCTAAGCCCTAATATCCCATGTTCTAAGGTCCTCCCAACTCTGACATTCTAGAGATTAACTTTTTGGGGTGGGGGGATGGGGCAATTGGGGTTAAGTGACTTACCCAGGGTCACACAGCTAATAAATGTCAAATGTCTGAGGTCAGATTTAAACTCAGGTCCTGCTGAATCCAGGGAAGGTGCTCTATCTACTGCGCCATCTAGCTGCCCCTGAGATTAACTTTTTTAAAGCATTTATTGAGTACTTATTATTTGCAAAGCTTTTCACTAAGCACAAGGAATACACATAGACAAACAAATCAGTCCTTGCTCTCAAGAAACAGCTTCTAATGAGGAAGAGAACACAAAGAGGAGGTTGCAGTAGCAGGTCTAAAGGACTCGCATTTATGCTGGAAAAATTACGTCCATTTCTGATATTGAGCTACTTGAGAGATGTTGCTATTCCTAGGACTCTTGTTCTCAGGGTCTTACGCTGTCCCTATCAAGGTCTGAGGGGAGATGGGGGAGGGGTTTCTTTTGCCTAAAACAACTTTCTCTCTCTCTCTCTCTCTCTCTCTCTCTCTCTCTCCCTCCCTCCCTCCTCTCTCTCCTCTTCTCCTTGTCTCTCTCCTCTCTCTCTATCCCCCTCCATTCCAACCTTTCCCTTCCCCTCTTTGTCCGCCCCCCACTCCCTCCAGCTCCTCTTCCTCCTCCCTCCTGCCTTGCTGCTTCAGTTGGGTTCTTAGGTTTCTAATTCTAATATTCAGTGTGTTGAGGTCCCTCCCAGGATCTGATGTAAGGTCTCTATTTCTGGCATTCTAGGTTCTAAGCCCCCTTCCAACTCAGACATTCTATGCTCTGAGGTCTCCAGCAGCTCTGACATTCTGTGTTCTAAGGTCCCTCCCAGCTCAGGCATTCTATACATCTCTGATCCCTGGGATGCTTATGATGAACTTTATTTATGTTTTTCTTCAGAGACAGGCAGCCAGCCAGAGGGGGTGGGGTGTGTACCTGGGGGCTTTGGAGGAGAGGGGCTGCTGGCAAGGGACGGGGAGGGGGTTGGAGAGGGGGAGACAGGCTGAGGACAAACATGACTCTCTCCCTGGGGAAGAGGCACTCAGCTCTGCCCTCCCCTGGCAAGTGAGGAATCAAGAGGCAGAGCACTGTCCCCCGCTGAAGGCAACAGGTCATTCATTGTTTTTAAAAGATGGGAAATTCTATCGCTTGTTTTTCTCCCCTCCGGTCTCAAAGTCATTTTTCCTCTACAGCCCCCTTCTCTCCCCTACAGGATCTCATTCTGTTCAGCTGCTCCCAATCTCTCTCTCCCTCTCCTCACATCAAATATATGAGGTTTACACAGGCTGTGCTCAGCACTGCCAAAGGACTGTGAAGGCAGCTCTCACAAATTCAAAGGAGCCAGGCAGAGAGAGAGAGAGAGAGAGAGAGAGAGAGAGAGAGAGAGAGAGAGAGAGAGAGAGAGAGAGAGAGAGAGAGAGAGAGAGAGAGAGAGAGAGAGAGAGAGAGAGAGAAAGGGAGGGAGGGAAGGAGGGAGGGAGCAAAGGAGGGAGGAGGGAGAGAGGGACAGCAGGAGGAAAAGGGGGAAGGAGTCTGGGAAGGAAATGAGGAGAAGGAAGGGAGATGAGAAGGGGAGAAAGAGAGGACAAGAAGGGGGAGGAGAAAGGGGAAGGCGGAGGAGGAAGAAGAAGGGAAAAGAAGGGGAATGGAGTAGAAGGGAGAGGAGGAAAGAGTCTGGGGAGAAAATGAGGAGGGGGTTGAGAAGGGAAGGAGAGGGGGCAAAAAGAGGGGGAGGAGAAAGAGGAAGCATAAAGGGGAAGGTGGAAGAGGAAGAAAAGGGGGAAAGAGAGGGAAGAGGGTGGGGGAGAAAGAGGAAGAGGAGAAAGAAGAGGGGAAAGGAAAGGAAAGAGAGTGCAAGGAGTCAGGGGAGGAAATGAGGAGGAAGGGGGATGAGAAAGGGAGGAAGAGGTGGAAGAGAAAGAGTGAAAATTAAGGGGAGGTGGAGAAGGGAGGAGAAGAGGGGAAAAGAGGGAGGAAAGGATGGGAGAAAAGAGGGAATGAGGAAGAAGAGGGAGGAGAAAAGGAAGGTGAATAAAAGGAAGAAGAGGATAAAGAGGGAGAGGAGTAAAAAAGGCTGAAAAGGAAGGAGATGGGGAGAGAAATAGCGATGAGAAGAAGGAGGAGGAGGAGGAGGAGAAGGAGAAGGAGAAGAAGGGGGGTTGCAAAAAAGGGAGATGGGGAAAGAGGAAAAATAGAGAGGGAGGGAGGAAGAGAGGGGAAGAGAGGAGGAGGGGGAGGAGGAGGAGAAAGGGAAGAGAGGGAAGGCAAAACAGGGAAAATAAAAAGCAAAGAAAAAGAAACACATCCATGCACATGCCAGGAAACCAAGACGAGCTCCTTGCTGTGGCTGTTTTTCCGTCCGGTGGAGCAGGAAAGTGACCAGATGTGGGTTTCTGCCCGCTGAGGAGTTACATCTGTGCTTGTTCAGTGTGGTGTACGGGGTGGGGACAGGAGGAGAGATTCAGATGCTATCCAGGTAGATTGGCTTTCTCCCTTCTAGTTTGTCTCCAAGCAGAGGAACAGGCAGACCCCTCAGACCTCACTGTCTTTTGCCTCTTTTTGCATCTCCAGCATTTAGGACAATAACTGAAACATAGTAAGCACCTAATAAATGCTTATTGACTGAGTGACTGCCCCCTAATCAGATGGATCCCAGGGGAGAAACTGTAAGGGAAACTTCAGGGTACCTGAGCGCAGAGAGAGAGACCATGCCTTGTTGGCCCTTTGGGAGGGGATGTAGTTTCAGTGCCCTAAGATCCTGGACCCTGGACCTCTGGAGACAGCTTAGTGGGCTCTGGGCAGGATGTCAGATCAAGCAAGGCTCCCAGTGAATTTATATCACCTTTCAAAAATTATCGTGCCTGCCTCTTCTTCATTTTTTTTCCCAAGCAGACAGGCAAAGAAAGGAACGTGGGCAGTGGATAAAGCACCAGCCCTGGATTCAGGAGGACCTGAGTTCAAATCTGATCTCAGACTCTTGACACTTACTAGCTGTGTGACCCTGGGCAAGTCACTTAACCCTCATTGCCCTGGGAAAAAAAGGAATGAGGTACCCATTTTACTTATGAGGAAATCAAAACCCAAAATGACAAAATGTTTTGTCCTCCACCCACACAGTCAGCTAGGTGAACAGAAATAGAAAGAGCATCCATCAGAGGGCCTGAATTCAAATCCAGGCAACCCCTTTCCATCTCTGTTACCTTGGGAAAATCACTTAACCTCAGCTTATTTTCTGCTCTGTAAAATGAGGAGATTGGACGGTATGCTCTCTTAATCCTTTCTCTGAGGCTTCTTCCAGAAATAAATGTATGCTTCTACAAGCAAACATTTATTTAGGGCCTTCTGTATATAGGTCATTCCTTCACCAAGAGTCAAATGGGGAAAATTTTTTTTTAATTAAATTATTTTAATTTTAAAAGAGTCAAATGGAGATAGTGGAAAGAGTGTGAGACTTGAAAACTGGTCATCTCAGGCCTAACCCTGACCTGCCTGCTCACTGCCCCTATGAGCATGGATAAGCCTCACCTCTCTGGGCCTTAGCTTCTTCATCAATAAAATTAAGGGCCTAAGGTCTCATCTAACTAGAAATGGTAGAATCTGGGGTCTCCCTCAATCTTCCCTGGGTCAGAAATTCCCAGCATGGTCTCTCAAGGGCCTTATGGAGTCATGAGGCTTTTCCCTAGGCTAAGGCTGTCTGTCTCCTAGGCAAACTCACACATTCTCCAGCTAACACATTAGTGAGGATGAGGTCATCTCATTCAGGCATTACTGTCCTGTTGTCACATAGAAAGAGAGAACAGTGCCAGCATAGAATGGATGGGACTCAGGGTGCTGATGGAGGGAGGGGACAGACCTAGGAGGCCAAAGTGAGATACTATGATGGGAAGCCCTAGGCGTGGGGATGGGAGGAGGGGGCTGCAGTTCAAAGAGTCCAGGCCCCTGGGAATCAAACCTGAGAAGTAGAAAAGAAAAGAAGACAAGGAACCACCTTCACTTTCTTCATCCCAGAACCTAGGATCAAGCTCATCTCTATCACCTTCCAGAAGTGGAGCTTCAACCTTAGAATCTCAGACCTGAATGGAAGTTTAGAGAAGGATGTCCAATTCCCCACTGTCCCCAGAAGGGTGATAACCATCCTGTACTCTGAAATCTCCAATGATGGGACCCTGACTACCTCCCAAAGCAACCCACTGGGCAGCAATAAATTGTTAGAAAGTGCTCCCTTCTCCTTCCCCTCCCCCTCCAGTGAGCTGAAATCTGCCTCCCCAGAATCCACTTTCCTGCTGTCCTAAGTCTGGTTCTATCATCCAAGGCCCATCTCGGCATGACAACTCTTCAAAAAAAAAAATGATAGCTATCGGGTTTCCCACCTCTCCAAGTCCTTAGTTCTCCAGGAAAATCACCTCAGGACCCGAGGCAGCTAGATGGTGTAGTGGATAGAGCACTGGCCCTGGAATCAGGAAGACCAGAGTTCAAATCTGGACTCAGACATGTGACATTTACTAGCTGCATGACCCTGGGCAAGTCATTTGACCTTGATGACTTCAAACAACCAGGGCCATCTCCAGTTATCCTGATATATATCTTGCCACTGGACCCAGATGGCTCTGGAGGAGAGAGTGAGGTTCATGACCTTGCACAGCCCTCCCTCACTTAAATCCATTTCTCTTGAAGTCATGACATCACCTCCCGATGAAATTGTCCTCTTTGAGGACAGAGGACAAAACAGACCCCAGTACCTTCAGCCAGCCTTCTTCTGAACATGAGCCATCTTGTGCCCTAGCCTTTACTCTTCTTCCCATTGGGTCCTTTCCCAGGTGCCCTACTCCTAGGCTTCCCCTGACTCAAGGAAACAGGGGCTGCCTGCAGTCTAGCCCACTAGCAAATCCAATGCAGAATTTCATTTTCTAGGGCAAAGTTGCTGGAGGAGGCTGAAGCTTGCTGTCACTCATCTATAATTGTCTCCCTCTCTCTGCCACGGTACAGGAGGGATAGGCTCTGTCTTCCCAGAGAGCTTTATTAAATCTCACTCAGTGCCTTCCTTGCCTTCAGAAGTCCCATCGCCCCATTACAGTCCAAGCACTGACTCCCTGGTGGCAACCTCTGCTTCATCCCCAGGCCCACCCTCTCCTCCTGCCTGCTGCCCTTCACTGCACTACTGAAAGAGGGGGTGGGGTGCCCAAGAGCACTGCAGGACAAGGGCAGGGGGCTTGGGTCCCAGCTCAGGGAGCCCTCCTGGATCCAGGGCCAAAGGCCCCTGCTGATCCCTACCACCCCGCCCAGGGTCTTCTTAAATGATCTAAGATGACCACTGTAGGGAAAAGCAGCCATCTTCTAACAGGAGACAAAGCCCTGAACTGTGAGCTCAGCCTGGAGCTCAAGGGTCCAGGATTCGCTTCCTGTCTCTGTGATTAACTCACTGTATCACTGCTGTTAAAGGCTAAAATTCTAGCTAAACTGTCTAAAATATCTAATGAGTGGTCACCAATAAATTATAAGCTTTAGCAAGAGTTAGACTTTTAAGCATTTATTAAGGAGAATAAGAGTTTGGTAAAGAGAGAAGAAAAGGCCTGGATTCCTATCTATTAAAGGGAGAGCGTATTTCTAGCTCCCCTCTCCACCAGCGTCCTCAGGAAAGAGAGTGAGACTGAGTGCCAGTCTCTTCCTTCCTCCTCCCACTAGCCCGCGTCACTTCCTTTTCCAAAGAAAAGTCTTGCCCTCAAAGACCTTCGCTTCATGGGCGGAACTCTTCTACAGAAAGTCTCCAGCAGGTGGCGTCATTCCAATCATTACACTGCAGACAAGTTGTTTTCCTGCTTGGGGCCTGCTTTATTAAAAGGAAGGCTTTGGATTAGAGCATCTCTAAGAACTCTTCTTATTCTAAACCCTAGGAACCTATTCTATATTCCAAGGTCCTTCCCATTTATAACCTATCTTCATACATCCTCTGTTCCGAAGCCCCTCCCAGCTTTGACATCCTGTGTCCTAAGGACCCTCCCAGCTCTGACATTCTGAGTTCTAAGGACCCTCCCAACTCTGACATTCTGTGTTCTAAGGGCCCTCCCAGGTCTGACATTCTGTGTTCTAAGGGCCCTCCCAGCTCTGACATTGTTTGTTCTAAGGGCCCTCCCAGCTCTGACATTCTGTGTTCTAAGGACCCTCCCAGCTCTGATATCCTGTGTTCTAAGGGTCTTCCCATTTTGAAGATTCTTTGTTCTACCATTTTATGTGGCCTATCATTTTGTGTTCTAAGGTCATGTCTACTTCTGACATACTTCCCATGTCTAACATCTCATGTGCCATGAGTCTTTCAGTTGAGGGAAATCATCCCCCCCAAAAAAGATGCCATTGGGGACCTGCTGTTTTCCAAGAGCTGAGGGCACTCTGG
Organism: Dromiciops gliroides; assembly: GCF_019393635.1. Classification (NCBI taxonomy): domain Eukaryota; kingdom Metazoa; phylum Chordata; class Mammalia; order Microbiotheria; family Microbiotheriidae; genus Dromiciops; species Dromiciops gliroides. Next base: position 602,366,834 of record NC_057863.1, read on the forward strand.
GGGTTGATTGGCTGCAAATCTCTCCTTGACAAAGTCTGTGCTGTGATGCTCCACCAAAACTGAGCAGATCAGTGGAAGCAATCAAAGATATGCAGCTGTTTGACCTGCCTGGGAACATGGGATTTTACATATTTGAAGAGAGCTCTGAACCATTTGTTTTGGAACAGCTTTGCCTGGGGAAGCCTCCTCGCATACTAATCTCAGAACTCTGGGGCTCTCCAGCTTGATCCCCCTTCCTCCAAGTCCCTCAAAGCCAGAGTGTGTGGGGTCTGACTCAGCTGATTTACTCCAGCTAAGACCTAGGGATCCGTAGATCCACAGAAGAGCTGCCCATGAAAGGACCCTAGAAGAACTTAAACAGTCAGAGCTAGATGAAGCCATCCAGTTTGGAAAGGACCTTGGTACATGGAAGGCCTGAAGGAAAAGGAACCTCAGAGCCTTGAAGAGCCCTGAGAAAAATAGAATGTTGAGGGAGGCAACATGTTATGATGGAAATAGCTCTGATTTGGAATCAAGGCAAGTGGATTCAAATTTGGCTCTGCTACTAACTATATAGGGGACCTTGGGCAAGTCATTGAACTTATTGGTGCCTTAAATTCTTCATCTGAAAAATAAGACAAGATGATTCCTGAAGTCATTTCCAGTTCTAGATTCATGATTCTACAAGCTGGAGTGGATGTAAGAATATGGTGTGTTGGAGGTGGGTGGAACCTTAGAGATCATAGAGTCTAATCCCTGCCCCCATTTTCATTGATGAGGAAACGAAGACCTGGAGGGGGAAAATGATTAGATAGACTGATAGGTAAAACATTTATTAATTGGTAACTATGATTAGTAAGGCCACGCTACCAGTAAGGGGAAAATTCAACTTTACCCCAATAATTCAGCCTCTGAATCCAGGATTCTTTTTCCTCCCCAGTTAGCACCATTTCCAGGCTTCTTCACAGGGCCTACTTTGCTCCAGCCTCTTCCCCCCCTCTTCTGCCCACAGTCCAGTTGAACCTGGATTAGCTCGGCTTCCGTTGCAGCTGCTCAGAATATCCAGAGTGTTCTTAGCAACAAAAGCCAGTCCGAATGCAAAGGGAGAAGAGGAAATGATTCATCAGCCTCTTAGCCAATGAACACAAAAGCATGTTATTAATATTTACCTGGGGGACACTGAGACCCTCTGGATGGCAAACAAATATGTGAGAGTGAATAAGGGAGATGATGAGCTTTGCAGAGGCAGCTGCTGATTGGAAATAGAGCTAGTAGGAAAAGAGTCCTTTCCTTAAAAAAAAAAAAAAAACAAACAACAACTTTTTTTTTTCACTAAGGAAGTGATAGGATAAAGAGGGAATGGACTTGAGACTTTATCCTAGGTGAATAGACTCCTACCAGTGTACAGTGTCATCTTCCTTGTTTTGAGTCTAGAGAATTTCCCAGAGCATCAAGTGGTTAAGTGACTTACCCCTCAATGTCTGAAAAAGTGCTCATCTATCTCCTTCTTGAAGATCTCCATGTGTGTATTTGTGTGTGTGGGGGGGGGGATATGCGTGGGTGTGGGGGGGTATGTATGAGTGTAGGTGTAGTAAGGAAAGTCAGGAAAAAGGAGCACCTGTTCATAGACATCCCATTACACTTAGTAGAATGCCCAGCACATAGTAAGTGCTATATAAATTTTAGCTGTTATTATTAATGGGATTTTTTCCCTGGCATCAAATATAAATCTGCCACCCTGCAACTTTCACCCATTGCTCCTTGTCCTCATGTTTGGGGCTAGGGAGCATGATAATGAAGAGGAGGAGAAAAAGGAGGAGGAGGGGAAGGAGGAGGAGGAGGGGAAAGAGGAGGAAGAGAAGAAGAAGAAGAAGAAGAAGAAGAAGAAGAAGAAGAAGAAGAAGAAGAAGAAGAAGAAGAAGAAGAAGAAGAAGAAGAAGAAGAAGAAGAAGAAGAGCTAGCATATATAGAGTGAGGCAAGCAAGCAATACAGTACTATAATCTTCAAAGTATATTACATATGTTATCTCATTCAACCCTCACAACAACCCTGGGAGGTGGGTACTATAAGTATCCAAATTTTACAGATGAAGAAATTGAGGCTGAGAGGATAGACCTGTCCAACATCACGCAGCTGTCTGAGGCATCCAGGGGTAGCTCTCTCTCCCCATACCACCTAGGTGCCTAACAAGCCTGATCATCTTCTATGTGACACCCCCTTCATAGGTGTAGACATAATCATGCCTACCCCTCCCCCACCACACACACACACACACACACACACACACACACACACACACACACACACAAATCTTCTTTTCTTCAGGTTAAATATCTCCAGTTCAATTAATCCTAGCTTGGAGTCAACAGTGGGAGTTGAAAGCCAAAGAAATTAATGGGATCTTAAGCTGCATTGAGAGGCATCATGTCCATAACGAGGGATTTGATATTCTGAACATATGTTGCCCTGGCCAGGCCACATCTGGAGTCTAGTGTTTCGTTCTGGGCAACATTCATTAGGATCCTGATAAACTGGAGAGTATCCAGAGGAGGGAGACCAGATGATGCTGGGCCTCAAAAACATGCATTACTGGGACTAATTGAAAGAACTAGGGATGTTTAACTTAGAGAAGAGAAATCATGGGAGAGACGTGTTATTTGTCTCCCTCCTTGATACCCCACCCCCCCAAAAAAGTTTTCTTTCAGGATCATAGATTTCCAGTTAGAAGGGACCTTAGATTTCACCAAATCCACCTTTTCTCATTTTATTTTTATTTTTTTGTGTGTCGGGCAATGAGGGTTAAGTGACTTGCCCAGGGTCACACAGCTAGTGTCAAGTGTCTGAGGCTGGATCTTTTCTCATTTTATAGATGAGAAAACTGAGGCTCAGAAAAGGTAAGTGACCTACCCAAGATCACTCAGGTAGTGGTCAAGGGAGCCATGTGGAAGGAAGATCGAGTTTGTTCTTTCTCTGTGGGAGAGACTGATTCTGAGTAAATATCAGAGAGACCTGGAATGAGGTAGAATGAGATCTCTCAAGAGATGATGAGATTCCCCATTGTTTCAGGTCTTAAAGTAGAGGCTGGATAATCAATAATCTATAGAGAAATACTCCAGGCCAGGTCTAGGTTCTACCAGATGTCCTCTGAGGTTCCTTCCTTTTTGGTGCCAAGGTTCTTCTTTGATTCTACGAAAATAGCCATCCTTCACTGGGCACAGGAAATATTGCCTCTTGAACTGTCTAGCTCAGCTCTGATGGCACACAGGGTGAGGCTGTTGGAAATAGCAATTTATCGAAACTTGGTTGTGGTAGATTTGGAAGACTTTCTAGAAAAATTAATGGGAATACCAGTCAAGTTGATGGAGCTCTAAGAGACTGGCTAGAAGCCAAGAATACTGGCTTCTGATTTCAGAAGCCAAGATGCATTACTTAGCCACTACCCTGTTTTTGTTGGAGTCAGGGCACCTAGATTCAAATGCCAGCTTTTCCAGTTACTTGGCACCTGGATTAGCTGGAGGCAAGTCACTATACAACTCTAGCTTTCAGTTTCCTCATCTGTAAAATGAGAAGTTTGGACATCTAAGTGATTTCTAAGCTCTAAATCTATGATCTTTCTGTGATCCTTTTCAGTGCCTACTGGGTACCTAACAGTATACTAAATCCTGTGGGGTTACACAAAAAAGAGGCAGAGCTTAATGTGCAGGGTCTGAGATCAGGGACACTATCATTCCTATAGAAGAAATAAAGGGGAGGCAGAGGCAAGATGGTGAAGGAGAGCCTGTAACTCCTGCAAGCTATCAATAAACCCATCCACTCACTCCCAAATAATGCCATAAAAAACCAGAGCCTAACTCACATAAGAACAGAGTGAGACTATTTTCCAGCCAAAGACAGAAATTGGGATCACCTGATGATCAGGCTGAAAGAGGAGCTCAGCGAGCCGCCAGGACCCAGCCAGGAACAGATCCGGGCCTCCAGCATCTCGTAATCTTCAGCACTAGTGGCTTCTTCTGAGGCTCGGCTCACAGACTGGTGAGGGGGTTCAGCAGTTGGCTGGGGTGAAGTGGCTGCAGTCTCTGCTGGAGTTGGGGTGAAGTGCCCTGGTTCTGAACCAGTGGCCTGAATTGAGTGGTGGCAGCCCAGTAGGAGAGGGGCACAGGCACACCAAGCTTCCAACCATAGAGAATCAGATTTCAATCAGACATCTGCTTCCAGGTTGAGATGAGTAGACAAAGAAAACAGCAAACAATAGACAGATTCTTTGGGGGAAGGGTTGACCAGAATACACCCTCAGAAGAAGATAATAACAAAGTCAAAGCTCCAACATGCAAAGCTTCCAAGAAAAATATGAATTGGTCTCAGGCCGTGGAAGTACTCAAAAGGTATGTTGAAGAGAAAGTCAGAGACATAGAAGGAAGATTTAGAGAGATAAAGGAAGGATTGGAAAGAGAAATGAGAGCCATACAGGAGAGTCATGAAAAAGTCAACTGCTTGAAAAGCCAAATGGGAAAGGAGATACAAAAGCTCTCTGAAGAAAATAATTGCCTAAGAATTAGGGTTGAACAAATGGAAGCTAGTGACTTTAAGAGAAACCAAGACACAGTAAAGCAAATCCAATTGAATAAAAAAAAAAAATAGAGGGCAATATGAAATATTTCCTTGTAAAACAACTGACCTGGAAAATAGATCCAAGAGGGATAATTTGAAAATCATTGGACATCATCTTCCAAGAAATGGTCAGGGAAAAGCGTCCTGATAGTCTAGAAGCAGAAGGTAAAATAGAAATTGAAAGAATCCACCAATCACCTCCTGAAAGATATCACAAAAGGAAAATTTCCAGGAATATTATAGCCAAATTCCAGAGCTCCCAGGTCAAGGAGGAAATATTGCAAGCAGCTAGAAAAAAGCAATTCAAATACTGTGGAGCTACAGTAAGGATAAAAAAAGATCTAGCAGCTTCTACATTAAAGTACCAGAGGGTATGGAATATGATATTCCAGAGGGCAAAGGAACTGGGACTACAATCTAAAATTACCTACCCAGCAAAACTGAGTATAATCTTTCAGAGGAAAATGGGACTTCAATGAAAAAGAGGACTTTCAGGCATTTGTGATAAAAAGACCTGAACTGAATAGAAAATTTAACTTTCAAATACAAGATCCTAGAGAAGCATAAAAAGGTTAACAGGAAAAAGAAATCACAAGGGACATTAAAAGGTTAAACTGTTTACATTCTTACGTGAGAAGATAATATTTCCAACTCATAATAACTTTCTCAGTATTAGGGCAGCTGTAAGGAATATACTTAGAGGGCACAGGTGTAAATTGAATATGAAGGGGTGATATATGCAAAGAATTTATTTTTTGTTTATCCTTGTTTTTTTGTGGGGCAGACAGGGTAGTGTGGCTTATGTCTGGGGCTGGATTTGGGCTTGGGGTCTCCTGGGTCCAGGGCTGGTGTTTTATCCACTGTGTCACCTAGCTGACCCATGATAACATCTTTAAAATAAAGCTAAGGCCTAAAAGAAATGAGCTGGAAGAAATGGAAAGGGAGAGATGGAAGGGCCTAAAGTAGCTCACATAAAAGAAACAAGAAAAAGCTTATGGAGTAGAGGGAAAGATAGGGAAAGAGCAGTGGAGTGAGTGAGCTTTACTCTTGTCAAAATTGGCTCAAAGAGGAAATAACATACACACTCAAGTGGGTATAGTAATATATTTTCCCCTGAGGGAAAGTGGGAGGGAAAGGGGAAAAGGTGGGGAGAGTTGAAGGAAGGGAGGGTAGATTGGGAGAGGGGGCAGCAAAAAGCAAAACATGTTTGAGGAGGGATAGCGTAAAAGAAGATAGAAAATAGAGTAAATATCAAGAGGAAGCAATAAGATAAAGGGTAATACATTTAGTAATTGTAACTGTGAAAGAAATGATGAGCGAGATGCTATCAGCAGGACATATGAAAAATGCAAACCATCAACAGAGGAAGAACTGATGGTATTTGAATACAGATTAAAGTATAATTTTATTTGTTAGTTACTCTTTCTGAAGTTATTCTGTCTATTTTCTTTCACAACTTGACTAATGTGAACATGCTTGACATAACTTCACATGCATGACTTATATTGAATTGCTTGATTCCATAGGGAGGGTTGAGGAGGGGGGAAGGAAGAAAATTTAGAACACAAAGTTTTTTAAAACTCAATGTGAAGAAATGATGAGCAGGTAGATTTTAGAGAAACCTGGAAGGATTTAAATGAATTGATGGTGAGTAACATTAGCAGAACCAGAACATTGTACACAGCATCAACAACATTGTGTGTGACAGACTTGACTTCGCAGCAATACAATTGTCCAAGATGGTTCCAGAGGACTCATGATGGAAAATGCTCTCCAAATCAAAAAAAAAAAAAAAAAAAAGAAGAAAAAAAAAAGAACTGTGTAATCTAGATGCAAATTGAACCATACTATTTCTACTATTTTTGTTTTCCTTTTTTGAGGTTTTTCCCTTTTGCTCTGATTCTTTTTTCACAGCATGACTAATGCAGAAATAGGTTTAATGTGATTGTACATATATAACCTAAAAAAGAAGAAATGAAGGCCTCCCAGATCCCTCAGATACTGACCCATAGTCATTCAGAGTAGAACTGGTCACTGAAAGAGACAAGAAGAAGGTGGCTCCAATCTCCCTGATGGTCCCTTTGGGTCCATGTCACTCTGGTTCCTCATCACAACTGAGTTGAGTGTGTTGCACTCAAACCATTATCTATATTCTAACAACTCAAAATAATCAGCAAGCATGTAGTAAGTACCAGTTTTATTGTTGCTGTTCAGTTCTTTTTTTAGTCATAAGCTACTCTTCATAACCCCATTTAGGGTTTTCTTGGAAAAGACACTGGAGTTGTTTCTCATTTTCTTCTTCAGCTCATTTTACAGAGTAGGAAACTGAGGCAGACAGGGTGAAGTGACTTTCCCAGAGTCACACAGCTAGTAAGTATCTGAGGCCAGATTTGAACTCAGGAAGATAAGCCTTCCTGAACTCAGGCTTTTCACTCTATCCACTGTACCACCTCGATGCCCCATTAGTAAGCACCTACTATATTCCAAGTACCCTCAGAAGCCAGTTCCTCCCTATTGAGCAAGTTACGAAGTCTGGTGTAGTGGAAGGAGTCCTTGGAATATAGTTTTCCTACTAATCTCATGGCCTTCTCCTCTCTGAACCTGCTTTCTCATCTGAGTGTAGCATGGTAAATAAAGGACTGGGCTCTAGGAGATGACATGGTACAATGGGAAGAAAACTGGATTTGGATGCAAAGGACCTGGGTCCAAAACCTGGCTCTGCCACTTACTTCCTGTGTGACCTTGAATGAGTCACTTAATGTCTCTGTGCCTCAGTTGCACCAAATGGAAAATGAAGGAGGTCCTTTCCAATTCCAAATCCATGATCCTCTGACTTGGACTCAGGGAGATCTAGGTTAGACTCCCTTCTTTGATGTTTACTAGCTCTGTGACCACGGGCAACTTAAATACTCTGAGTCTCAGTTTCCTCATTTGCAAAACTGGGATGGAGGCAGGGGTGTGCTGGTAAATGTCGATAATTGGTTGACTGAAAAGATTCACACATGAAACACTCTAAGCTAAATCTACTTTACTAACATTTTCTCTGTGCTTTCTTAAATCTGTACAATCAACAAAACAGTAAATCAAGCCCTGATTTATAGTGTTTGCTGATTTCTGAAGTGGAAATGATTGCTTTGAAAATGGAAAAATAGGATCTCCCATTCTAGATGTCTCCAGTACACCCCTGGATGAAAGAATAATTGGATGGATAGATGAATGGATGAATGGATAGATAGATGGATGGATGGATGGATGGATGGATGGATGGATGGATGGATGGATGGATGGATGGATGGATGGATGGATGGATGGATAGATGGATGGATGGATGGATGGATGGGTGGATAGTTGGATGGGTGGATAGTTGGATGGATGGATGGATGGATGGATGGATGGATGGATGGATGGATGGATGGATGGATGGGTGGATAGTTGGATGGGTGGATAGTTGGATGGATGGATGGATGGATGAATGGATGAATGGATGGAAGGATGGATGGATGGAAGGATGGATGGATGGAAGGATGGATGGATGGATGGATGGACGGACGGATGGATGGATGGATGGATGGATGGTTGGATTAATAGTTGGGTGGATAGTTGAATGGATGGAAAGATGAATAGTTGGATGAATGGATAGTTGAATGAATAATTTGATGGATGGATAGATAGATGGATGGATTAATAGTTGGATGAATGCATAGTTAGATGGATGGATGGATAGATGGATGGATAGATGAATAGTTGGATGAATAGGTGGATAGTTGGATGGATGGAAAGTTAGATGAATAGTCAGATAAATGGATAGTTGGATGAATAGTTTGATGGATGGATGGATGGATGGATGGATGGATGGATGGATGGATGGATGGATGGATGGATGGATGGATGGATGGACAGATGAATAGTTGGATGAATAGGTGGATAGTTGGATGGATGGAAAGTTAGATGAATAGTCAGATAAATGGATAGTTGGATGAATAGTTTGATGGATGGATGGATGGATGGATGGATTAAAAAAAACATTTATTGCTTACTATGCTAAGGACTGAGAATATGGATGCAAAAGCTAAGACAATCCTTTGCCACCTTTGCCTAAAGGAATTTATATCCTAATAGGAGCAGATAGCACATAAAGGAGTAGTTTTTTTGGTTTGAAAGTTATAAGGCTAGCAATTGGAGAGCTAGATATACCCATTCCAAGAATAGTAGCAATATTGATTTGATTATGTAAGGCAGCCACTGAGACGACAAGGAGACAAGTGAAGCATGTCTAGACCCTGTCTAGCCAGATACACTGGGCCACTTGAGGCACTCCTCAAATAGGACAGTGTGCCCTAGGGTAGGATTTCTAAAAATAAAATAATTCAGTTCTTCAGGGCACACCTCTAGAATGATAATGTTTGTGGTACCTGTCTTCCAGGTTTGTTATGCAGCTCAAATGAGCTAATGTATGCAAAGTACTTTGTAATCCATAAAGTACTATGAAAATGTATGCTGACCTTGGAGTAGAAAGACTGGAGTTTGCTTCCCGAATCACCTCTACCACTTCCTAAACCACTGTCTGACATTAAGCAAGTTAATTTCTCTAAGCCTCAGTTTCCCCATCTGTCAAATGGGAGTTTGGAAAGATAATGAGCCCAGTTTTGTTTGAAGCACAGCAGGATGTCTACGTGAAAGTGTAGGCACCTGGAGGTGGGTCTGCAGCTCAGAGCTAGAAACAGATGTTATACAGACAGGAAGACCTGAGTTCAAATCCAGCTCCAAATACTTACTAACTCTGTGACCTGAACAAGTTGCTTAACCTAACTTGGTTTCTTCAACTGTAAAATGGGGATAATAATAGTACTTATCTCCCAACATTTTCATAAGGATCAATTGTGATGATGTCATAAAACACTCAGTACAGTGCTTGCCACATAGTAGGTACTTTATAAATATTTGTTCCCTCCTCCCTCCCCCCAAATAACATATTTATTTTATATATATCTAATGATATCTTGAGGCTAGTAAGACCTGGGTTCAAGTCCTGCCCCTGATACATCCTCTCTATGTGATCCTGGGCAAGGCACTTAGTCTCTTAGTGCTCTAGGAAACTCCCTAAAGTTGTAAAGTACAGAGAAGAGGCCAACCTGAATTAATATCAGGAATTTACTCATGGGAAAGTCCCTTATACCAATGAAATCTCCAGTCCAGGCCCTATCTTTAGTTATTTATATATTTACTTATGTAAACTAGGTACAGACCAACATCTCACACTAATAAGGTCAAAATGGGTACATGATTTACATATAAAGAGTGATACCATAAGCAAATTAAGAGAGTGTGGAATCATGTATCTGCCAGATTTATGGGCAGAGGAAGAATTTAGGAGCAAAGAAGATAGAGTAAAACAAAATGTAAAATAGACAATTTTGATTATATAAAATTAAAAAGGTTTTGTACAAGCAAAACTAATGTTTGGGGTTTTTTTTGTTTGTTTTTGCAGGGCAATGAGAGTTAAGTGACTTGTCTAGGGTCACACAGGTAGTGTCAAGTGTCTGAGGTCAGATTTGAACTCAGGTCCTCCTGAATCTAGCACCAGTGCTTTATCCACTGTGCCACCTAGTTGCCCCCCAAACAAAACTAATGGAACCAAGATTACAAGAGAAGCAGAAAACTGGGAAAGAATCTTTGAAACAAATATCTCTGATAAAGGTCTCATTTCTCAATTATTTAGAGAAATAAGTCAAATTTATAAAAAATACAAGTTATTTCCCAATTGATAAATGGTCAAAGGATATGAATAGGCAGTTTTCAGACAAAGAAATCAAAGCTATCTATAATCATATGAAAAAATGATCTAGATCACTAGTGATTAGAGAAATGCAAATTAAAATAACTCTGAGGTATCATCTCACATCTATCAGAATGGAAAATATAACAAAAATGGAAAATATTGGATGTCGGAGGGGATATGAGAAAACTGGGATGCTAATACACTGTTGGTGGAGTTGTGAAAAGATCCAAGCATTCTGGAGAGCAATTTGGAACTTTGCCCAAAGGGCTATAGAACTGTAAATACATAATCTTTGATACAGTAATACCACTGCTAGGCTTATATCCCAAAGATATCCCCCCAAAGAGAAAAAGACCTATTCATACAAAAATATTTATAGCAGCTCTTTTTGTAGTGGCTAAGAATTGGAAATCAAAGGAATGTCCATCAATTGGGCAATGGCTAAACAAGCTGTGGTATGTGATGGTGATGGAATATTATTTGCTCTAAGAAATGACAAAGCAGGATGATTTCAGAGAGGCCTGGAAAGAATTATATGAATTGACGAATAGTGAAGTGAGCAGAACCAAGAAAACATTGTGCACAGTCACAGCAATATTGTTTGATGAAGAACTGTGAATGACTTAGCTCTTTTCAACAATACAATGATCTGAGACAATCCCAAAGGACTATTGATGAAACATATTATCCACCTCCAAAGAAAGAACTGATATTGATTGAACACAGACTGAAGCATGTTCTTTTTCACTTTCTTTCATTTTTTTCTTTTATTCAAGTTTTCTTGTACAAAATGACTAATATGGTAATGTTTTACATAATCATACACATAAAACCCATATCTGATTGCTTGCTGCCACAGGGAGGGGGAAGGGGAGGGAGGAAAGGAGGGATAAAAATTGGAACCCCCCCAAAAAAAGAAGAAGATAGAGGCTCAAATGCCATCTATGAAGTATGCCAGCTGTGTCACTTCAGTAAATCACTTCAAATCTTTGAGCCTCAGTTTTCTCACCTGCAAAGGGGAAATATAATAGTACCTCTCTTCCCAGGATTGTTACAAGGACCAAATAAAATAATATAGGTAAAACAAAACAAAGAAGAAGGTTGAGGATCAATCTAAAAAATAAAACAGACTTTGATGATCTCTAGAATCCTCACCCTCCCTGAGTCTGCATTCTAGGTCAAAGCTTCTTAAACTGTTGGTCAAAACCATATGGGGTCACATAACTAACTGAATGTGGCGGGGTAATAAAAATTTGGTAGTACATGTTTGATTTGTTTGCCTATTTTATATACTTATATGCCCAGGGTCATGTGTACATTTCTTGAGCAAAAAAAGATTTGCAAGTGGAAAAAGTTTAAGAAACCCTATCCTAGATGACCCCACCCCAACCCTCCCCTGTTTACCCTAAGAGAAACTTTGCTTCTTACAGCTCTGCCCAGAAAGAAGAAATGGAAATACAAAATAAATGTGATTATTAGATTCCTACCAAGTCTCTTTGCTGTTTGGTTTCCAGATGACCTATCCTGCCCACTCAAGCAACCAATCCCTTCATCCTTCCATACTATAGCCCTGGAGACCAGACCACTGACACAGGACTGTGGATCTTCAGCCTGCACACTTGGCTTGGCCCATCAGGAAAGAGCGACCCAGCTCCCTCCCATCTTGATACATCTCTGTGGAGCTGTCCATCACCTTCCCAGCCCTGACAAACTCAAATCCAATAGAGTTTAGAGAGTCCAATGGAGGGGCCAGGCTAAAGTCCAGAGCTTCTTAAGAAAACATCATAAGAACAAAATAGAGAGTCAATAATTTAAAAAGAAGAAAAAGAATCGTTCCTGCCAGAGAAAAATATAGCAGCCTAGGGATAGGTTCAAGACACTGAGATCGCTAGCAAATCAGTGGATTCTAAATATAGAACCAAATGGGCACTCAAAGGTCCTTCAGTCCGATCCACCACCTTCAATTTACAAAAGGAAAAACTGAGATCCAGGGAGAAGTGACTTTCCCAAGGTCACACAAGTAGTAATTGATAGAGGCTGGATTTGAATCCATGTGTTCATACTCCATTGTAATACTTCCCCTCTCTGAATCTATTTCCATCTACAGGTTAGACTAGATGACCTCCATGGTCCCTCCCAGCTCTGGCATTCTGTAAGTCTAGTTGGCATGATGTAAACCAGGGGCTGGCAACACTGATTTGTATGGCCCAAATGGAAAGCTGGTCCATTTGCTTTGGCAGGTCACCATGCCCCCCTCCCTGCTCCCTCCTGCCAGTGAGAGCCAGGACCAGTTGCAAGAGTTGGCATACATGCCACCCTTCCCTCACAACTCACAGGTACTTGGCTGGTGGTACTGAAAATCAATCATATCATCTCACAAAGCTGCAGCCAGCAATTCCTCAACCCTGCCAAGACTGGCACTGCTCAGTGCCCACCAGCATCCCCAAACATCCAGTAGATAGGTGCTGGCATCTTGGTACATGCCTCTTTTAAAATATCACTGACTATTTGCATAGACCAAACAATAGACTCGTTAATCACACACATACACACACACACACACACACACACACACACACACACACACTTTGAGAATCCACAAGGTTCTATTCTGATTCCTCATCATGGAGAGGAATTGGATCTGGGTTTTAAGAAAACTCTGAGCAAAGTACATGCTCTGGTAGGTTCAACAAAGCTGGAAGAGCTCTCAGAGTAAACCCTGGGATACGGTGTTGGTCTGTTTACCGACCACCAGATATAGTTCAATGGAGACAAGTGTATTGGCAAGATGGCCATGGGCTGATGACATGTTGGGTAACTGCCCAAGGCCATCCACCAAGACATAGAAGAGGTTCTGGCTGTGTTGGAGGAGGGAGTGTCTACTCTCACAGAAACACAGATTCTTGACACACTGACACACAAAGCCATCGGGGCCATTGGAAAGAGAGCTGAGCTCCTCTGACGTCCTGCATGCTGACATCAAGGAAAGGTAACGCACTCCAATTTTAGAGCTGGGAAAGGCTAGGAAGGTCAGTTAGGTAACCACCAGCAGCACCCTCTTTTTTTAAACAGATAAAGAAAGTGAAGCTCAGAGGAGCTAAGTAATTTGTTTAAGGTCACTGATTGTAGAGGGCAGGGGCAGGATTTGAACCCAGGGACTCTGAGGCCAAATCTCAAGTTTTTCCTCCCGGGCCACATAGTTAATCAGAAATAAGTCTCAGGGCAGCTAGATGGCACAGTGGTTAAAAAGCTGGCCCTGGATTCAGGAGTACCTGAGTTCAAGTCCAGTCTCAGACACTTGACACTTGCTAGCTGTGTGACCCTGGGCAAGTCACTTAACCCCCATTGCCCCGCAAAAAAAAGAGAAAAGAAATAAGTCTCAAAAACACAGGCTTCACTGACCTTGTGACAGTTTTGTCACAGTTCAATCTCTGATATTCTCACAACAGTGAAAGAAATACATCCATAGGAATGGAGGAATAGAGATCCAGGATGTGTGCTCTCTATAGCTCTGCACACTTACCTCCTACTCACCCTCTTCCTAAGGCTACCACTTTTTTACCCAGGAGCATGAGTAGGGTTAACATCACAAACACCAGCAAAGGAAAACCCTGCCTCTTCTCCACCTGAGTGACCCAAGATAAATCCCTTAACCTCTCTGAAGCTCAGTTTTCACTTCTGTAAAATGGGCAGCTAGATGGTAAAGTAGATAGAGCACTAGGGGCTGGGGTCAGGAATACCTGAGTTCAAATCTGGCCTCAGACACTGTATAACTCTGTGACCTTGGACAAATCATTTCACTCTGTTTGCCTCAGTTTCCTTATCTATAAAATGACCTGGAGAAGGAAACGGTGAACCACTCCAGTATCTTTGTCAAGAAAACCCCAAATGGGGTCCCAAAGTCAGACACAACTGAAAGTAGCTAAACAACAACAACAAAATGAAGGTACTCAACTAGATGACTTCTAAGGTATTTTCCTGCTTAAAATTTGTGATCTCTGTGATATGACTGCTGCAGCCCTAGCATCAGAGAGACTGACTATACTCACCCTGGGACCATCCCTACACCAGAACTGCCCTGACTACTCTAGGGTGGTAACACAGATTCGGCCCTATAGTCCTTTAAGAAAAGGATTCAGCCTTTGGTAGACTCCTCAAGAGTTTTGTACAAGGCACAGTATCAAGAACATTGTGTGATGGTGAAATGTGATAGACTTAGGTCTTCTCAGCCATACAATGATCCAAGACAATGCCAAAAGACTCATGATGGAAAATGCTCTCCACATCCAGAAAAAAAGAACTATGGAGTCTGAATAGAGGTTGAAGCATACTATTTTCACTTTTGTTGTTTGTTTGATTTTTGTTTTTGTTATTTCTCCTTTCTTGTGATTTTTTTCCCTTTTGTTCAGATTCTTCTCTCACAACATGACTAATGTGGAAATATGTTGAACGTGATGGTAATGTATAACCTATATCAAATTGTTTGCTGGCTTCAGGGGAGGGGATGGAAAGGAGGGTGGGAGAAAAATTTGGAACTCAAAATCTTACAAAAATGAATGTTGAAAACAATCTTTATATGGAATTGGAAAAAATACTATTTGAAAGGAGTTTGGTACAAGGAGGATGGGCATGCCATCCTTGATGCCAACTTCAAAATTATAAGAATTCCTCCAAGCATCCTGAATCTCACCCTTACCAACCCATTAGGGATCAATCATCATCTAGGAATATGTCTTGAATAGACAGCTGATAGCATCTCTCATGGCATGAACGAACTCCCCCTGAATATGAAGTAGAATGAATGTCTATAGTCAGTCTCAGACACTCTAGCTCTTCAAATATGTAAAAATCCCATGTCCACTGCCAGGTCAAAGCCATGAATAGAACTGATTGCTTCCACTGCACCTCATTTTCAGCACAGAATGGGCTTTGTCAAGAGATGATTTGTAGCCAGTCAAATTCCAGATGATTCTTCAAAATCACCAGTGCCCAAACTTTGGAGGGGGGAACCAACCGTGTCCATTTTCTCTCAACAAGAATCTTTTTCCTTTCCTCCTCTTTCCTCTTGTCTTCTTTCTTTTCTTCTCTTCTCCTTCCCACTCACACTTCTGGTTTTATTTATATAATGAAAATATGTTATGGAAATTCCCTCTGCCAGTACAGATCTGCCAATTTTCTGACCCTTATACAATACTGATACAGCAATCTTAGAAGGTTGCTTAGAAGCATTGAATGCTTTGCTAAAATACAGGTAAACTCTGTCCACCACATTCCCTTGCTCTACCTTTCCACTCTCCCTGTCAAAAGAAGGAGATGAGATTAGTAATCTTGGGCAAGTAATTTGTCCAAAGTGACATAGTAAGTACAATAGGCAGGTCTCAAATTCAGGTTTTCCTTGATGCTAATGTCAGCAATCTATTAACCGTGATACAGAAAATGTTGAAACTCAACAGGACTTAATTATTCATAGATAGGTGGAGACAATATAATAAAACAATAATAACACCTCAATTAATTAATTATGCAGTGCCATACCAATCAAACCACCAAAGGATTACTTTACAGAGCTAGAAAAAATATTAGCAAAATTAATCTGGGAGAACAGAAGATGGGGGTATGCTGCTAAATGTTTAATAACTGGCTCTCTGGAAAAAAATGTATGTATAACATTTGTTTAATCTGCATTATTAACATTTTATCCATCGTTTTCTTAAGCCTTCATAATCAACAAAGCAATAAATCAAGCCCTTATTTGAAGTTTGCCAGTTTCCAAGCTACAAATGCTCACACCCTGAGAATTTAACAATCAACTTTTAAGAGCTAGTTCAAGCTGGCTGCAGCTCATTTCTGAAAAAGTTCTGAAAAGACTCATAGGAAATAATGAAAAAATGGGAAGGAAGCACTTCTAGTAGTATCAGATTCCAAAGTATACTACAAAACAATAATTACCAAAATAATCTGGTGCTTGTTAAGAAAAGGAGAAGTTAAGAACTATCTCAGTATTGGACAGCTGAGAGGAATATACTGAGAGGGTATGGGTGTGAATTTAATATGAAGGGATGATAACTGTAAAGCATTTATTTCTTGTTTATCCTTGTTTTATTGTGAGGCAGACAAGGTGGGGTGGCTTATGTCTGGGACCGGATTTGAGCTCAGGGCCTCCTGGGTCCAGGACTGGTGCTTTGTCCACTGTGTTACCTAGATGACCCATGATGACATCTTTAAGATAAAGTTAAGGGTTAAGAGGAATGCACTGGAAGAAAGGGAAAGGGAGAAGTGGAAGGGTCTAAAGTAGCTCACATAAAAGAAACAAGAAAAAGCTTATGGAGTGGAGGGAAAGATGGGGAAGGAGCAGGGGAGTGAGTGAGCCTTACTTTCATCAGAATTGGCTCCAAGAGGGTATAACGTATACACTCAAGTGGATATAGTAATATATTTTGCCCTGAGGGAAAGTGGAAGGGGAAAGGGATAAGGGGGGAGAGTTGAAGGAAGGGAGGGCAGAGTGAGGCAGGGGGTAGTTTGAGGAGGAATAGGGTGAAAGAAGATAGAAAATAGAGTATATATCAAGGGAAGGGAATAGGATGGAGTGTAATAGTTAGCAATAGTAATTGTGAAAGAAATGATGAGCAGGATGCTATCAGAAGGACATATGAAAAATGCAAACCATCAACAGAGAAAGAACTGATGGTATCTAAATACAGATTGAAGTGTAATTTTATTTCTTAGTTCCTCTTTCTAAAGTTATTTTGTCTGTTTTCTTTCACAACCTGACTAATATGAAGATGTTTTTCATGACTGCACATGTATGACATATTGAATGGCTTGATTTCTTAGGGAGGGTTGAGGAGGGAGAAAGGAATAAAATTTGGAACGCAAAATTTTTAAAAATCAATGTGAAAAAATTTGGCTTTTTTACATGTAACTTGGGGAAAATTCTAAATTAAAAATAAATAAAATTCCTTACCTTCCTTTGTTCAAAAGCTATATAAACCCTTCCCATCCATTACTTGGTGGGCTGTCAGCATAGGCTGGCAATTCTTATGCACATGTTTTTTGTCCCTGCATAATAAAAACCTTTCATTATTTGGGGGGGGGGGCAGGGCAATGGGGGTTGTGACTTACCCAGGGTCACACAGCTAGTAAGGGTTAAGTGTCAAGTGTCTGAGGCCAGATTTTAACTCAGGTCCTCCTGAATCCAGGGCCAGTGCTTTATCTACTGTGCCACCAAGCTGCTCCCCCCATTAATTTTAATAAAAAAAGAAGTTTATCAGTGACACAGATCTGGTACACAACATAGAGAAGCAAATGAGCACAGTAGTTTTTGAGTAATTTGAAAAACCGTACAATTACAGCTACTCAGTATTCAACAAAAACTGCTAGGAAAACTGGAAATTAGGCTGACAGAAACTAGATTTGGACCAACACTTCACACCAAATGTATCAAGACCAACACTTCACACCACATATACCAAGACAAACACCAAATGGACATACGAAAGCCATAAAAGTTTGCATAAAAAGCAAATTTGAGGAGCAAGGAAATTACCTTTCATATCTAGGGGTAATAGGTCATAACTTAACAGGATATGAGGTAAACAATTTTTATTATTTAAACTTTTTAAAGGATCGGTACAAACAAAACCAATGTGGCTAAAATTAGAAAGGAAACAGATAATGTGGAAACAATTTCTCTACAACTTTCTCTAATAATGGTCTCATTTCAAAGATATTCAAAATTATAATAAGAGAAATTCCTCAGTTGACATAGGGTCAAAGAATATTAACAGGCATTTTTCTGAAGAAGGAATCCAAAATGTCAATAGCCAATTTAAAAAAAATGCTCCAAATACAAATAACTAGAATAATTCCAATTATACCAACTCTGATCTCTCTCTCTCTCTCTCTCTCTCTCTCTCTCTCTCTCTCTCTCTCTCTCTCCCCCTCCCTTTCGATATATATATAGTGTAATTTAAGATTCTAAATGTGGATTCTAATCTGTTCCCCCAGTTTTGGGGGAAACTGACTAAAATCACTGATAAAACGAGTTTAGGTTTTTAAGGGTTTATTGAAAAATAGAAAGAAAAAGATTGAGAACAGAATTCCAACAGCCTGGCATTCCTATCTTTCCTCAAATTTCCTGTGAAGTCCTCTGCCGCCACCACCACCATCAAGTCAGGAACCCAAAAAGAGCAAGAGCTCTCCACGTAGGCCCTCTTTCCTCCTTCCTGTCTCCTCCCAGAAAATAGGAGGCTCCTCAAGTTGATTGGCTGGTAGCCTTGATAGAAAGCACCCATGAGCAAACATCACTTCCTGATGCTAAGGAAAAGCCACATGGCCTTGCCCTCTGAGGCATTTTCCTCATGGCAGAGCTTTCCCACAGCAAGTCTCCAGTAGGTGGCATCATTCCAATATACATATATATTTATATGCATGTGTATGTGTGTGTACATACGTATATATACACACACACTCCATCTTCTGCCTGGCAAAATTGACAAAAGGGGAGAATGATGAATGTTAGAGGGGGTGTAGGAAAATAAGCATGCCAAGGTATTGTTGATAGAGATATGAATTGAGCCAGCCATTCTGAAGGCAATTTGAAATTTTGTTCTAAAATTTACTAAATTGCGCATACTGTTCAATACCATTAATAGGCTAATACCCCACATAGATCAAGGAAGGAGAGAAAGGACCCATATGAAAAAAGTATTTATAGCAAAACTCTTTTTGTGGTGACAAAGAACTGGAGACTAAGGGATGTCCTATCCATTGGGGAATAGATAAACAAATTATGGCATATGAATGTGATGGAATGCTATTATGCTGTAAGAAAAGCTCATTTGCTTCTCTATGTTGTGTACCTGATCTGTGTCACTGATAAACTTCTTTTCTTTTTTTATTAAAATTAATGAGAGGCAGCTAGGTGGCACAGTAGATAAAGCACTGGCCCTGGATTCAGGAGGACCTGAGTTCAATGAAAACTGGTGAAGAATTGTATTAACTGATTCAGAAGGAGGTAGGCAGAACCAGGAGCACAATTTATACAATAACAATTATAGTATAAAGACAAACAACTCTGAAAGATAAGAATTCTGATCAATGCAATAACCAACCATGATTTCAGAGCATTAATGATGGAACATGCGACCTAATTCCTGACAAAGAGGTGGATGCAGAATGAGACATATTTTTTGGAATTTGTTTTGCTTCATTATTCATTCTTGTTATAAGGATTTTCTTTTTTTTTCTTTCTTCTTTTTCAATGGAATGTTGGAGCTGGGAGGAATAGAAAACATTTTTATTCATTGAAAAACTAAATTTAATTTTTTAAAAAAGAACTAGATGGGACCTTAGAGATCACTTAATCAAATCTACCCCCCTTATTTCTACCACTTTATCTTTCAGGGCCAATTCAAATATCTCCTTCATGAAATCTTCACTGACCATCAGTGATTTTCTCTTAACTCCCTGAACCTCTTCCTTATTCTCAGTATCACTACAAGTATAGAATTCATAGACTTTTTTTGAGAACTGAAAAGAGACATTACCTTGTCCAACCCCTTCATTTTTACTGAGAGAGGAAGAAGGTTTCTAAGGGTATCATTGTGAATGAGTGACAGAGCCAGGATAAAGACCAAGGCCCAGCCCACCACATCACAGTACCCCTCTCCTAATAAGTAGCTCCTATCCCATTTATCACATGCTGATTCCTACTGTAGTCATTTTTTCCCTATTTGATTGTGTTGTTCTCCATACAGAGCCAGGAGACTGAGAAGGGATCGGCTCCTATGGGCATCCTTGTCAGAACAATCAAGGACAGCCTTTGCATAGAGCAGGCATTCTGAGACCGTGATAGGTCTGGGTGATTTGTTTCATCTCATGCCTCTGAAGAAGCAAAAATTGTCCTCTCAGGCCCTTTCCCAGCTAGCAGAGAAGTAACTGTGGTATAGTGAAATGGATGGTCAATTTGGCCCCCAGAGAATGGCACTGAAATCCTATCTCTGATGCTTGCTACATGTATGACCCTGGAGAATTATTGCCCCATAGGGCCCTCAGTTTTACCAGCTGTAAAATTAGGCCATTAAAACTGTTAGTTTTATTTTTTTTAATTAACTGCTCACTAGTCACACCATCTCTTCTTGAACATCTGAAGTTTATGGAATACAAGTGTAAGACAGTATTTAACCACACTGAATTTTTTTTTTTTTTGGTGAGGCAATTGGGGTTAAGTGACTTGCCCAGGGTCACACAGCTAGTAAGTGTCAAGTGTCTGAGGTCAGATTTGAACTCAGGTCCTCCTGACTCCAGGGCCGGTGCTCTATCCACTGTGCCACCTAGCTGCCCCTCCCATTGAACTCTATCATATTAAACTTGGCCCAATTCCTAACCTGTGAAGATTTTTTAAAAATTTTATCTCTGTCATATAATGTGTTGGCTCAGCTGTGTGTCACCTGCCTATTTCTAAGTCATTGATAAAAATGTTAGAGCATGAGGAGATGAACAGATCCTGGATCCTGGGAGCCCTTCACTGGAGACCTCCTTCCAAGCTGATGTTAAACCATTCATGACTACTCATTAAATCTGGCCCAATTCCAAATGCACCAACTGTACCATTACATAACTCCCATTTCTCCATCATGGAGTTTACCATTTGTTCAAGAGAATAACTTGAGAGTTTGTTTTTCAAATGCTTTGCTAAAATCTAGGTAAACTCCATTACATTCCCCTCATTTGCCAGTCAAGTAACCGTATTAAAAACAAAAACAAAAGGGGCAGCTAGGTGGCGCAGTGGATAAAGCATCGGCCCTGGATTCAGGAGGACCTGAGTTCAAATCAGGCCTCAGAAACTTGACACTTACTAGCTGTGTGACCCTGGGAAAGTCACTTAACCCTCATTGCCCTGCAAAAACAAAAACAAAAAAGCAAAAAAAAAAAATAGAAAAGATCATGAAGGAGGTTAGTCTGGTATGAGTTATTCTTGACACAGCCATACTGGATCCTTTCCTAGGCATTAACTAAGTATCCCTTATATAAATATGTTCTAGAGTATATGATATTCAAGAAATAATAATTAGTAACATTTGCATAGAATTTGAAGGTCTATCATTTATGCAATTACCTTATTATTCTCACTTTACAGATGAGGAAAATGCAGCTGAGAGGTTAAGTCGCTTGGCTAGGGTCACATAGCTAGGAAATATTTGACTCAGGATTTTAACTCAGCTCTTCAAGACCAGAACTCTGTCTACTCTGACACCTAAAAAATGATAATAACAATAACCAGCACTTATATAGTACCTTTGTTGTTGTTCAGTCATTTCAGTCATGGTTAGCCCTTGACCCCATTTGGGGTCTTCTTGGCAAAGATGCTTTAGTGGTTTTCCATTTCCTTTTCCAGCGCACTTTATAGATGAGGAAACTGAGGCAAACAGGGTTAAGGGACTTGCCCAGGGTCACACAACTAGTAAGTGTCTGAGACCAGATTTGAACTCTGGTCTTCCTGACTCCAGGTCCGCCACTTTGTGTACTATGGTGCCACCCAGCTGCCCTTTATATAATAGATACTATGTGCGAGGCACTGTGCAAAGGGCTTTACAAATATCTCACTTGATTCTCACAACAATGCTGGAAGGCAGGACATATTCACATACACCCTTCTCCATTTTACAGATGAGGAAACTGAGGCTACAAGAGGTTAAATGACTTACCTAGGGTTGCCCAGCTAGGTAACACCACAACCGCCACCACCCCCCTCCAGTATTCTGTAGTCCAGTGTTCATAGAAGCCTGAGTTCCACAGGACGGTCCCCTTCTCCTACCTCAACCCCATCAGTACCTGTGATGGGAGCCCTCCTCAGATTAACTTCCTCTCTTAGAAGTTCAGAGAGCCCACAGAGACCTCTCAGCTATTAACAATTTTACTGTTCCATAAAATGAGGAGAAAAGCAGGATCAAACAGTTATTATCTGAATTGGACAGCAAATGGGAGATGGGAAGCCGAGCTGAGCTTTAGTAGGTCAGCTATCTATTTGGACTCATTGGAATTATCTGAAGATAATTGAAATCCAGAGCCCATCCATTACTTCCTCTCTCAAGTCTAAAATGATTGTATCGGTGGCCTTGCTAGGACTTTATGCAGTGACCCAGAAGACCTTCCGTTTTTCTCTCGCTAATAGGTCAGTGGGTAATTTCCAGCACCGCCATTCCCACGCCCCCAGTCCCACCACCCCCAAGTCCTTGGGTATAATTGGCTGGGGTTGGAGATATTGATAGCAGGAGGGGGCTGAGGGAGGCAGCCTCCTGGATCCACGGCCCTTGGCCTGGAGTTACCGGATGAGAGGAGTGGCCCCTCATATGGGATGACTGCCTCCCTCCAGCTGCCTCAGCAGTTTCAGAAGCTGCCTTCAAGGCAGGGGACATGAATCATCGAATCATTAGTTCTGGAAGCTTTATACTGTGTTTTAGGAGTCACAGAATTACTGCACGTCAGAGCTGGAGAAGACCAAGGGTCACAGCAAGGTAAGAGACCAAAGGGATCTTAGAACAGAATGTGAGAGCTGGAAGGAACCTGAGAATATGGGATGTCAGAGCTGGAAGGGGCTTTAGAACACCAAATTCTGTAAATGGGAAAAAAAGTGTTAGAGCAAAGAGAAAATAGGAAAATCATTCAGTCCAACCTTTCTCGTTTTACGTATGGGAAAATACGTCCCAAAGGGGGGAATGACTTATCCAAGGCCATTCAGCTAGAGAACCAGGACTAGAATGGAGGTCCCCTGATTCCCAGTCTGAGGTTTTTGCTACTAGATTAGAGACCCATTGGACACCCCTAAAGCTGACACCTAAGGAGAAAGTTCTCCCCATCCCAGCCAAAGTAGAAGCGGAGGATGAGTCCTCTCTCCCCATATTAACCCAGCATCTTTCTCATGAGAGTGCCTTGTCCTTGGCTGGGTCCCCAGGGAGTGTGATAAATCCAGCCAGAAACCTTTGATGAGACAATTTCCTTGGCTCCAGCCATAGCCTGTCTCCTTGAGACCTAATGGGAAACTTAATGACCCCAATCCGGCCTCCTTGGGCAATGGCTCCTGGGGGAATCACAACACTTGGTGGATAATGAGGCCCAGACCCAGGGATACAAGCCAGCTGGTGCGAGGAATGCTCCTTCTGTGTATACCTTGACTACTGAGGAAGCTATGGCTCCCCAGACACTGGCCCCCTTTAGGATAATATTAACACTACTACTAACCATAATGATTGCCAACATCTTTGTAGTACCTTTCAGCTAAGTGTCGGATGAATCCTCCCCAAAACCCTGAAGACAAGTCAGGGAGCTTACTCTCCGCCTCCCCATTTTTCAGATGATGAAACTGACTGGGAAGTTCAATGACCGGACCAAAGTCACACAGTATTAAGCGGCAGATCTGGTACTTGGGATCCTAGATTCAAATGTAGAAGGTAACTCAGAGGTCATCTAATCCTAGCCTTAAACCCCCATCCCCCACCTCATTTCACACAGAAAGAAGCAGAGACACAAGGAAGTTAAGCATCTCGGCCCCGGTCACACAGGAAGTATCAGAAATGGGATTTGAACCCAGGACCGCTGATCTCTATCCATGCTGCTTGCTTGAACTGAGGTTGTTGATCATAATCCAATTGACTCTTCCACTGTATCCCAGTGGTCTCCCTCTCAAGGAACCAAGGGATTCTTTGGCTGAGGGTTATAATTTTAAGGAGGAAGCACTAGGAGAAGCTGGAAATCAGGGAATGAGATCTCAGGCTACCCCATATAGAAAGTCCCCCACTCCCCATCTTCCAGCTCATACCGTGTGAATTCCCACCACCCAGCCTTTACTCTAGTGCTGACCTCTCTCCACCATTTCCTAAACATCATTCCACCACCATTCTACCCATCCTTCAAGACCCAGATGGCGGTCCTTGATCCTCCAACACGGAAAGGGAGTTTTTCCTTGTCTTTCAAGATCTCAGGCATCTTTCTGAGACACTCTTTTCTGGAATAGGCCCTCATTACCATTGGTAGAGGGAATTTTCTGACCAGGAGTTCATACCCCAATAAAATCAATGGCTCAGACCCCACCCTTCATTCCACTCCCAATAAATAATGCTTCACTTTGTAGTTTACTAATGTGGAATGAATTAATATTTACATCCTGTAGAGTTTAGAGACAACACTTGTTGTTCGGTTGTGTCTGATCCCATTTGGGGTTTTCTTGGCAAAGATACTAGAGTGGTTTACCATTTCCTCCTCCATATCATTTTAGAGATGAGGAAATTGAAGCAAACAGGGTTAGGTGACTTGTCCAGGGTCACCCAGCTAGGAAGTGTCTGAGGCCAGATTTGAAATCAGGTATTCTCTATCTACTGAGCCACCTAGCTGCCTAGAGTCTAGACTACATCCCGCAGAATTAGAGAGGCAGGATGGTGTTGTGGATACAGCACTGAACTTGGGAGGAACGAGACCTGGGTTGAATTCCTTTACTAGCTGTGTGATGCTGGGGAAATCACATAACCTCTCTGGGCCTCAGTTTCCAAATCTGTAAAATTAGGGCCTTCAAGGTCCCTTCCAGCTCTAAAGGTATGATCCTTTGATGTCTCATTCTTTCAGTTTTCCTGCATTTAAGGTTGATTTCCCCAACCAGATTATGAGATTCCAGGAGGCAAAGCCTTCCCTTGGAAACAGAATGCTGCCCTCAGAAAGACCACCAGATATGGGTGTTAAGAACCTGAGTTCGAATCCCGCCTCTGCCTCTTGTTCCTGGGCGACCTTGGCAAGTCGCTTACCTCTTGCAGGACTTGGTTTCCCCCTTTGTAAAATGAGAGGATCAGACTAGCTGCTCTCCCAAATCCCCTCGAGTTCTAAATCCAAATTCCTTCTCTGCCCCCACTTCATTGCCTAGCATGGCATAGCTACAGGGGGCACATAATTCTCTCACCAAGCTTGTCTTAATTAGTGTAGGTGCTATCTGAAGCAACATTAATAGAAACATAGTGTCCAAGACTGGGGAGGTGACAGTCTCGCTGTCCTCATCCCTGATCAGATCCCCCTCAGAGTGCCAGGATCAGTTTACTATGACCTTCCTCTCACTCCCAAGCCATCCCTCCTTTCCTCTCCTGCTCAAAAACCTTCACTGGTTCACTATTATCTCTAACATAAAATACAGACTCAGGGCAGCTAGGTGGCAAAGTGGATAAAGCACTGGCCCTGGATTCAGAAGGACCTGAGTTCAAATCCAGCCTCAGACACTTGACACTTACTAGCTGTGTGACCCTGGGCAAGTCACTTAACCCCCATTGCCCAGCAAAAAACCCAACAAAACAAACAAAAACACAACAACAGAAAAAAAAAAAAAAAAAAACCCAGACTCCCTAACTTGGTATTTAAGATCCTCCACATTCAGATTCCAAAGCAGCCTTCCAGCCTTATTTCATATTCCTCTTTCACCTAGTCTACAATCCGACTGGGCAACTAGGTGACGCCATAGTGAATAGAACATTGGTCCTAGAGTCAGGAGGACCTGAATTCAAATCTGGCCTTAGACTCTTACTAGCTGTGTGACCCTGGGCAAATCACTTAACCCTCCCTGCTGCAATTTCCTAATCTTTAAAATGATCTAGAGAAGGAAATGGCATACTACTCCAGTTTCTTTACCAAGAAAATCCAAATAGTGTCATGAAGAGCTAGACACGACTGAAATGACTCAACAACAATTCAAATTATAGTACTAGCTCCCTGATCTCCTCCTACCTTCTTCTAATTTCCCACATTCTTACATCCCTGAAATGGGACACACACACACACACACACACACACACACACACACACACACACAAACACACACACACAAATTCTAAAGGCCCAGATCACAGGTCACCTTCTCTGTGAAGCCTCCCCTGACATCATACCTGCCAAAAGAGAAAAATAATCATTCCTGACTCAAAGTTTCATAAAGCACTTATTTGGGTATTTCCCTTACCCTTACCAAATTCTGTATTTGATCATACTTTGTTATGTAAATATCACATATCATTGTCACTATGTTGACGAGCATTTATTTTATTTTCCTTTTTTTTTTTAGGCAGTCAGGGTTAAGTGACTTGCCCAGGGTCACACAGCTAATAAAGTATCTGAGGCTGGATTTGGACTCAGTTCCTCCTGACTCCAGGGCTGATGCTCTAGACACTGTGCCACCCAGCTGCCCTTCCACAAGCATTATTAAGCATCTACCATGGGCCTGGCACCGCTCTAAGGGGATACTAAGAAATACAAAAGACAGGCCTGAGGAGCTCATAGTCTAATTCAGGGAATAACATGCAAATAGCCATGTACAAAGAATACAAGAAGGGGGACAGCTAGGTGGCACAGTGGATAAAGCACCTGCCCTGGTTTCAGGAGTACCTGAGTTCAAATCTGGCCTCAGACACTTGACACTTACTAGCTGTGTGACCCTGGGCAAGTCACTTAACCCCCATTGATCCACAAAAAAACAAAAACAAACAAAAAACAAACAAAAAAACAAAGAATACAAGAAGAAAATAAACTGAAGATAATTAAACAGAGAGAAAGTACTTACACTGGGGACTGGGAAAGTCTTCTCATAGAAGATGGGGAGCAAAGGAGGCCAGGAGATGGAAATGAGGAGAACACTCTAGCCATGGGACACACAGCCCAACAAAAACACTGGGAGCTGGTGATAGAACGTTGGATTTGAGGAACAGCAAGGAGGCCACTATCACTAGCTCACACAGGCCAGAGTTGTAAGAAGAGTAGAACTGAAGGAAGGGGCTAGCCTATAATGGACTTTAAAAGCCACACAGAAGATTTTATATTTGACGCTGGAAGTAATAGGGAGTCTCTACAATTTATTGCATAGGGAAGTGATGGAGTCAGTAAGTTTGTGGACAAGGCAGGTTACAATCTATCTATAAATTATAATCTCAGAGAGATTAAGTGATTTGCCTATGGTTTTACAGCAAAGGCGGAATGTTAACCCTTGTCTCCCTGACTTCAAGCCGGCCCCCTTCCCATTATCCCACTGCCTCTCATATCAAACTTTTTTTTTTTGCCCTTATTAGATTGTAGATTCCTTGACATGCGGCAGGCACTAGAACCTTCTTTATGTTTCCAAAGAGCTAGAGCTGGAAGGGATCTTAAAAGCCCAAACTTTCATTTCACAGATGAGGAAGCCAAGATCCATAGATGTGAAACGACTTGCCCAGGGTCACACAAGTGGAAAAAGAAGCAGGATCTGAACCTCTGAAGGGAATGACAAAAGCAGCATCCTTTCCATTGTGCCCCACCAAATCATTAGAATATAAGCTTCTGGAAGCAGGGGTTGTTTTATTCTTTGTGCTTGTGCCCCTGACATCAACCACCGTGCGTGGTCCACAGCTGCTGCTTAATCAATGATTGGTGATTGATGGCATAAGGCTTCATGAATGGTAGACACTTACTGAATATTGGGTGGAGGGCTGGATGAATAAATTAATAGGCAACAGTAATTTCTATTGCTGGCTTCTCTTTGAATCTGAGGGAAAAAACTCTGAATTTGAGGAAGGAAGGGGTAACAAGGGGCAGGAAAGAAATTATGAAATGGAATCTTGTGACCTTTATTTTGTAGATTTTTTTTGGTTGTTCATTCAACTAAGCGGAAATAAGTTGAACTTTGGAGCATCTAACTTTGTGTGTAAATGCCGCTTAATGAGGAAAAATCCGCTTTGCTAAGCTGGAAAACCCAGGGATCAAACATGAAGCGTGTTATTAAGGCTGATAACCATAACCGAGGCCAGGCTGAGCAGACATCTCAAGCTGCATGGGTCCTTGCTGCCTAATCACGAGATTCCAGGCCAGGAGTAAAAGCCCTGCACTAATTAAAGGTGAGTGTCAGCGAGGAGGCCCTCACCCAAGTGCTTACAACACTCTCCTCCTCCCCTTCTTCTGCTCTTTCTTTCTCCCTCTTAAATAAGACTTAAAGATGCTTTAAAAGAACACATTTGACAACCTCACGCCCTTGAACATTTCAATTCTCCTTGCAAAGATTGTGTTTTTTTCAGTCCACAGGAGGGGGGTGGGGATCCTGGCAGGTGCTTAGCCTCCTGTCAGAGATGCCCTTCTTCCACCGTGGGGTGGACAGGATGATTTCAAGGGTGCTTTGGGACAGGGGATGGGGAGTTCTGCAGGGACTGGGCTGTGACTCTGTATTCCTTTTCTCCCCCCCTCCCAAATCCTTTACTGATATTATCTTTACCCTGCTCCTAACCTTAAAGAAGGTCCCGGAGGGGCAGCTAGGTGGCGCAGTGGATAAAGCACCGGCCCTGGATTCAGGAGTACCTGAGTTCAAATCCGGCCTCAGACACTTGACACTTACTAGCTGTGTGACCCTGGGCAAGTCACTTAACCCCCATTGCCCCACAAAATAAAAAGGTCCTGGAATTTAAAAAGTAAACTGATGTCCCCTGGATTCACATAGGGGTGGACAAACAGCACCATCTGCCCCTTGTGAAGCTTTGGGGTCATCCTCCCTGAGAAACAGCCCTGGGGCCCACAATGCCTAGGGATACCCTGAACCCCACACAAACCACCCCCCCATGGATAGCTCTTGGGTCCCTAAAGAACAATCATGGGCTCCACACTCCTCTGGAGGTGACTGTGGGCTCCATACTCTCCCTGAGGTAGCCCTGGGTTCCACAGTTTCATAGAGCAGGCCCAGACCCCACATTCTCCTAGAGATGGCCATGGAACCCATAATCTCCAAGGATAGCCCCGGGTTCCACAGTTCCCTAGGACTACCCCTGGACAATAAGTTGGGTCCCATTCTCCCTCAGGGAGGACCCTGGTCCTCTAACTCCCCTTGAGATGGCTGTAAACCCCAAATAACCCAGAAACAGCCCTAAGGTCACACACATCTCTAGAGAAGGCCCTGAGGTCATGCATTCCTAGGGCAAGCCTTGAACTCCACATTTCCTTGGAGATGGTTCTGGGCCCCATGCTCTCTTTGGATAATTGCTCCTGGCCCATGGCCGCTTAAGGACCCACACCTTTCCCAGTGTGGTAAAGGGAATAACAGAAGGGTAATTTAGGAGAATCACATCTGGCTACCTTCAAGTACAGGTGCGCCTCTGCCTTCTTTCCCGAAGAGTGAGGTCTCCCCTGTGCCTTTGCTGAAAGGTTCCTGGATGCATCTTCTCCTTTTTTCCCCTTCCCTTCCAATTCTACCACATGCCCTGGCCAGGTCTCCAGCAGGCTGTCTCTTGCAATTTAATTCTCCTCACCACCGCTGTAATCCAAATGCTTCTCCCTCCTCCTGCCTCCTCCTTTGCAGCTTAGCGTAGGGCATTCAGTTGTGTTTATTCAGCTTCTCTGAAATCAAGTCAACTCCCATTCTTATCAACCGACAAATACTTATTAAGTACCTACTCCATGCCAAGCACTGTGCCAGGTGTTAGGGGTACAAAGACAATTGAAAAAGTCCCTTCCCTCAAGGAGCTTGCATTCTAATGCTCTGGGGCAAAGTAGTGTAGAGAAAAGAACCTGGCATTTATAGAAGCACTGGGCTATCTATAAGAAACAGCTCTCCCCTCAAAAGGCTTCCACTCTCCTGGCAGAATGCAAGTCATGCACAGATAACTACATATAAAGTAATTTCTAGAGAGGGTAGACACCGATGACTGGGATGACCTGTATGCATGAAAAATGACAGCTCAACTGTGCTAAGAAGGCCCTGTACATATTGGGATGGATTGGCCAATGAGGCATCTCACTTTCTGCACTGAATCATTTTTTTTTTCATTCTTCTATATTCAGTCGTTCAAGCCATAAATATTTATTAAGTACAGCCTGTGTGCAAAGCACCATGATAGACAGTGGGGAGGGAGGGTGTACATGGACAAAATTTTGAAAGGATGTGGTTTCCTGCCCTCATAGAGCTTACAGTCTTGTAGGAGGAAATGATACAGACTTTGGTCATGAAGATGCACAACATTGCATGATAAGAGCATTGGGTACATGCCGACAACGTGCCATGTGAGAGGGAAGACTTCCTGGAGGAGGTGGCATTTAGGAAGAAATTTAACAGGTATAGAGGAAGAGAGAGAGAGAGAGCAAGCACATTCCAGGCCTGGGGTGAGCAAAGGGAAGAGGAAGCAGAGGGGCAGGTGTAGAAGCTTTGTGAAATGAATAGAGGTCTGAATTCAGAATTGGGAAGATCTCCATCCAAACCCTGCCTCTGACACTTAGCGGAAGTGTGAACATCGGCACTCTCAGCTGCTGTTTTCTCTCCTGTAAAATGGAAATATGAACAATCAGAATAACTACCTTGTAGAGTTATTCTGAAACTCAAATTACATTATTTCTAAAAGTTTAAATTTTTTTTAAAAAAGGAATAGAATGTAAACGTCTCAAGGGCAGGGACCAGCCCTTTTGTAGCCCTATCCCTAGTGTGCAGCAAGTTCTTAGTAAATGCTTTCTAAGTCATTCATTGTTTCCTCTGTGACTCCAGAAGGTATGCTCTTCCTAGGAAAGAACCAAGCTTACAGTGTGTAAACAGGGCTTCCTAGGTGTTGGTTTTTTCTTAGGAACTCAGTTCCTAGATGGGGAAGCAAGAGAAGCTGGAGAAGCTGGAGCTCTCTCTAGACCCTAAACCCCATAACCTGACTTTTAGAAAAAAGAACAACAGGGGGCAGCTAGGTGGCGCAATGGATAAAGCACTGGCCTTGGATTCAGGAGGACCTGAGTTCAAATCCAACTTCATACACTTGACACTTAACTAGCTGTGTGACCCTGGGCAAATCACTTAACCCTCATTGCCCTGCAAAAAAAAAAAAAAAAAAAAAAAAGAACAGCAAAGAAGGAAATCTGAGATTTGTGAAGAGTCAGGGAAGCTAAAGTGGAAAGAGCTTGGGACTAAAGGTCAGAAAGACTGGATTGGAATCCCAACTCAGCTACTAATTTGTATCATTTGGTGCAGGTCATTTCAACTGGTCTTACTTTCTTGTTTTTTAAAATGAAGGAATTAGAATAAATGATCTCCAAGATGTTTTTTCTTCCTTTCTTTTTTTAGGGGAGGGAGTAGGAATTACAAAGATATTTTTAATGACTTAAATTTCCCTCTGAAATAAAACTTTTTTTTCACGTTAAACATATTTCCATATTAATCATGTTGGAAGGGGCAGCTAGGTGGCGCAGTGGTTAGAGCACCGGCCCTGGAGTCGGGAGTACCTGAGTTCAAATCTGGCCTCAGACACTTAACACTAGCTGTGTGACCCTGGGCAAGTCACTTAACCCCAATTGCCTCACTAAAAAAAAACCAAAAAAAAAAAAATCATGTTGGAAGAGAAGAATCAAAACAAAAGCAGAAAAAACACAAGAAAGAATAAACAATAACCAAAAAAAAGCAAAAGCAAAAGTGAAAATAGTCTGCTTCAATCTGCATTCAGACTCCACAGTTCCTTTTCTGAATGTGGAGAGCATTGTCCACCAGGAGTTCTAAGATGTTTTTCAACTCGAATATTCTGGGTTCTAAGGGCCCTCCCAGCTCTGGCATTTTGTGTTCTAAGGGCTCTCCCAACTCTGGCATTCTCTATTCACAAGATCACAAGGTTGGAAATATTGAGCTAGAAGGGACCTCAGAGGCCTTCAACCCAACCCCCTCATTTCAAAATAAAAAAAATTAAGACCCAGGGAGATGAAATAGCATGCCCAAGGTCCCACAAGTATTCTAAGGTCATTCCCAGGTCCGAGATGACTTGTATCCTCAATATTCTACTGACATTCTATGCTTTACCCTACTCTATTCTGGGGAACTAATTCACAATTATATGTATCATGCACCTATTTTGTGAGAAGGCCCGAGGAAAGCTCTAAAGGATTTTTAAAAATGTGTAAACTGTCCCTCTTGCTCTGGGGAAATTCACAATTTTGTTGGGAAGACTAGAAAAATCTGCTTGTAATACAATTATAGAAGAAAAGATTATACAAAAATAAAGGCTAAATTATGGGTTTCTGTCTTTGCTGTAGGGAGGTCACATGAAGGAGGATTCACAGATCTAATTCAGAAAGGGCCATTCCAGGCTGCTCAGTCCATCTCCCTTATAATATAGAAAGGAAACTGAAGCCTGGAGGGTTTAAGCGATATGCACAGCAGGGTCACAGTTAATAAAAATTCAAGCCAGCATCTAAACCCAGTCCAGTCTCCTATCCACCACACCAGATTAGACAGGAGGCAATCAAGGAGAACTTCCTGGGGGAGACATCTGAGCTGGGCCCTGAAGGATGAACAAGATTTAGAGAGGAAGGGAAGAGCAGGAGAGGGCATTGGTGGAGAAGAGGAGTGGGAAATGGATGGGTAATGGCCTGAAGGAGAATGCAGAGAATGGTTTCAGAGGAATAGTGAGAAGAAAGGGCCTCATTTAGAGTTATCAAACCTTTCCATCCTCTCTAACCCTAATTCTTTTTTTTAATTTTTTTCATAAAAGTATTTTATTATTTTCCAGTTACATGTAGAGATAGTTTTCAACATTTGTTTTTTATAAGATTTCTAGTTTCAAATTTTTCTCCCTCCCTCCCCTCCCTCCTCCCTCCCCAAGACAGCAAGTAATCTGATATATGTACAATCACATTAAACACATTTCTGCATTAGTCATGCTGTGAAAGAAGAATCAGAGCAAAAAGGAAAAACCTCAAAAAAGAAAAAAAAATAGAAGTAATATGGTTCAATCTGCATCTAGATTCCATAGTTCTTTTTTTTTCTGGGTTTGAAGAGCATTTTCCATCATGAGTCCACTGGAACTATCTTGGATCATTGCACTGCTAAGAAGAGTCAAGTCTATCATAGTTGCTCAACACACAATGTTGTTGATACTATGTACAATGTTCTCCTGGTTCTGCCCATCTCACTCATTATCAGTTCATGCAAGTCCTTCCAGGTTTCTCTGAAATCCACCTGCTCATCATTTCTTACAGCACAATAGTATTCCATTACATTCATACACCACAACTTATTCAGCCATTCCCCAATTGATGGGCATCCCCTCAATTTCCAATTCCTTGCCACCACAAAAAGAGCTGCTATAAATATTTTTGTACATGTGGGTCCTTTTCCCTTTTTGATGATTTCTTTGGGAAAAAGATCTAATAGTGGTATTGCTGGGTCAAAGGGTATGGACAGCTTTATAGCCCTTTGGGCATACTTCCAAATTGATCTCCAGAATGTCTAACCCTAATTCTAAGGCAGCTAGGTGGCTAGGGGCCTCAGACCCTTACAAACTGTGTGACCCTGGGCAAGTCACTTAACCTCTTCCTCCCTCGGTTTCTTAAACAGTAATATGGGGGTTTTAAAAAACACCTAACTTCCAGGGTTGTTCTGAGGATCAAATTTTATATATATATATATATATATATATATATATATATATATATATATATATATATATATATATATATATATATATATATATATATATATATTGCTTTGTGCAGTTCCTAGCACATAGTAGGCACTATACAAATGCTTGTTTCTTCTTTTTTTCTCCCTCCACTGGATCACAGGGCATCTAGAAGCACCTTCCCTCAAAAATGCCTGTGAGGGTATGTGCCTGGTTGTTTAGGTGCTGGTGTATGCCCGAGGGTTCCTTTATTTACAGATTGTGCTGTGTGTTTTTCATGGTACAGTCTATCAATGTGGCTGTGCATGTGCCATCTTCCCTACTAAACTATAAGCTTCAGGGGGACAGGAACGATGTCTTACTGTCTTATTCACCAGTATATCCCCTTTGGTAGAGAGCTTTGAGTCTTTTCATTCAGTAGGTGCTTTGCAAATATATGTGGTGCTTATGAAGGAGAGATCAACTGTCCCTTGAGGGAATTCCAGGGCAGTCAGGGAAATGAATGAATGAATGAAAGAAAAGTCAGTGAGTGAATGAATGAATGAGTGAAGTAAAGAAACATTTATTAAGCACTATGTTTATTTATTAAGCACTACATGCCGAGCACTACAGAGAACCCTTGAACATAAGCTTTCATTTGGCATGTTAGGACCTATCTCTCATATTCCCAAGCCCCTACTATCTCTCTTGCTCAGGTATCCCTCTACAGAACTATCTAATTAAATTTCTTTGGGAAAAAGAAATCTCCCTCTTCCCATGCACCTCCTCCTTTTCTAACCAGGAAATTGCCTCAATCAGGGTTAGACCCTCCAGCCAGGATTAGGTCATGATAAGAACTAAGCTATTCCATAGCATAGTAGGGCTAAAGTTAGAACATTCTTGGAGATCATCTGGTCCAGTCACAGAGAGGGTAAGTGATTTGTCCAAGAAAGTACAGATAGTAAGTCAGGATTTGTCCCCAGGTCCTCTGACTCCAAATACTACTCTTTTCCCTTTACACTATGAGGCAGCTGCACTAGGCCTGGAGTCAGGAAGACTCAATTTTGCAAGTTCAAATCTGGCCTCAGACACTTATATGACATTTATATGAACCTGAGTGAGTCATTTAACCCTGTTTGCGTTTCCTCATCTGTAAAATGAACTGGAGAAAGAACCACTCCAGTATTTTTGCCAAGAAAACCCCAAATTCGGTCATGAAGAGTTGGATACAACAGAAACACCTGAACAAAAAATAAATCTTTACACTTCTCCAAATTCTCTTCCAATGTGGGCCCTCGCCTGATCAGCCCTACAATCAGGAAATTGGAACAGCCTTTATCAAGCAAGAAAAGGGAGCCAGAATACACAGCAGCAGCTCTCCAGGCCATAACCCTAAGATGCCCCACCAGCACCAGAGAGTAAAAGCTCTATCTCCCTACCCCATTCACTCTCTGCACTTTTCCACCTCCTCCCACCTTCTGGTATTCTCCCCATATACTTGTCATCTTCCCCATTAGAAAGTAAGCTCTCTGGGGGCAGCTAGGTGGCGCAGTGGATAGAGCACCGGCTCTGGAGTCAGGAGTACCTGAGTTCAAATCCGGCCTCATACACTTAACACTTACTAGCTGTGTGACCCTGGGCAACTCACTTAACCCCAATTGCCTCACTAAAAAAAAAAAAAAAAAAAGAAAGAAAGTAAGCTCTCTGAGGGTAGAAACAGTGTTGTTTGTTTGTATTAGCATGCCCAGCACTTAGCACAGTGCTTGTCACATAGTTAAAGGTTTAATAAATGCTCTGTCTGTCTGATTGTCCATCTAGCCACCATAAATCTGGTGAAACCTATATACTGCTTTTTTCAGAATAATGTTTTTAAGTGAATAAAATGAAATCCATAGAATTACAAAGGAAATTAATTATATTAAAATATATATATATTTTTTAAGGTCGTGGACCTTAGATTAAGAATTCCTGTTCTAAGAGCCCTACAGCTCTGACATCCTGTGTTCTAAGGGCCCTCCAAGATCTGACATTCTGGGTTCTGAGACCCCTCCTAGCTCTGACATTCTATATTATAATGTCTCTTCCAATTCTGAAATTTCATGTTCTAACCCTATGCCAAACCCCGCTACCCCACTCAGCTCTGATAGTCTATGTTCCAAGACAGATTTTCTTAGTTGTTTCTATGATATGGATCCTTTTGGCTGTCTGGTGAAACTTATGGACTCTTTTTTAGAATATTTTTTTTTCTAAATGAATAAAATAAAATCCATATGATTATTAAGGAAACCAATTAAACTGAAATTTATTTATCATTTTTTCAAGTTCATGGACCCCCAGGTTAAGAACTCCTGTTCTAGGGTTCTTCTCAGTTCTGATACTCTATGTTTTCTGGTCCTTTACAGCTCCAGCATACCACATTTTAACTCTGCTCCACACCAGCTCTGACATTCTGTGTTCTAAGGGTGCTTCCATCTCTGATCATCCATAATTCTATGACTGGAGGGATGATCAAGGGAAACTGTGTGCCTTCCCCTCCCCAACAATCTTGGCAAGCTGAGTGGATGCAATCAACACCTGCATCCATCTTGCTGCCTCTCCTTCATGTCAGTCCCAAGAGCGTTGAGTTCTTCTGGGTCTTTATTTACTATTACTTGACAAGGCTGCTTTTATGAAAATCATCTCTCTCTCTCTCTCTCTCTCTCTCTCTCTCTCTCTCTCTCTCTCTCTCTCTCTCTCTCTCTCTCTCTCTCTCTCTCTCTCTCTCTCTCTCTCTCTCATCTAGCACCTACCCTGGCTCCTTGATGGCTCCAGATGATCAGAAAGGAGACCATGCAGGGAATAGACTCTTCATACATCAGTCTCCCTTAATCCTCAAAGGGTTTAGAGTGCTTTTCAATTAATGGCCAATCCATAATGTCTTCATTTTCCAGAGAGCCCCAATCCTGCCAGGAACAATGGAATGATTGATAACGGAGAAGGGGAAAACATAAACTCCTATAAAAGACCAAGAAGGATTTATAGACCTTTGCCAAGCATCCAGAGAAGTATGGAGGATGCATCATGTACTAGGAAAGGTCCTCTCTCCAAAGTTAGGAGTCCTGGCATCTAGTCTCAGCTCTGTCACTGACTAGCTGAGTAACCCTGTATAAGTGACTTCGCTTCTCAGAACCTCAGTTTCCCTCTCTGTAAAATAAAGATGTTGGACCGGACAATCCAACATTTTATGGGGAAAGAAAAGGCACTTTTGTGGATTTCATTACCCAGTTGTAAGATGGGGAAGAAAAGACATGCCTCTGTTCCTGCTGGCTCAAGGCATTGCTCTAGACAGGCCTGAGCATTCATTCATTTTACTCCTGACAAAATGTCAGGATTCTTCCTCTAGTCCATATTCCTTCCCCCTGCTTTGAAGTCCTTGAAGGGGATTTCTTCTGAAATGGGGGAAAAGCATGAGGCTTGGATTTAAGATGTTTAGTTTTCAAGCCTCTCTAACCCTGACCACTTACTTCCCCAATTTGTGCCTCAGTTTCCTCATCTGTAAAATAAAGGGTTATAAAAGATTATTTCTAAGATCTCTTCCAGAGGCCTCTCCCTCTGATTGGAAGATTGCCCAGAACCTCCATTGAGCATCCAGGCCAGCCATCTCTCATTCCTTTCCAAGGTGCACTCAGTCCCTTTATTTCTACCTCCTAACTTTTCAGCTTTCTTTACATGTTGTTCTCCCCCATTCCCTGAAAGCAGGGACTATCTTTCTACTTATCTTTGTATTCCCAGCACTTAGCACAATGTCCAGCATACAGTAAGTGCTTAATAAATGCATATTAACTGATTCTAAGATTCCTTTCAGTTTTAATACTCTATGTCCTAAGGCACCTTCCAGTTCTAAAATTCCATGCTCTAACTTTCAACCCTTTCTTCTGTAAATGATTGATTCCAGAGAACCAAGTGTTGCTCCAGGAACAACTCCATTTTCTTAATGAAGGGCTGAGTCTCTCCCTTCCCCCAAGGCCTCTGGGCTCATATGGACCAGGCCCCATGCTGGGAAATTCACCCTAAATGTTCAATCTCTCTTCCTTTGGCCCCTTTTCTCCTCTTCTTTATTGGCCCCACTTGGATTAACCCAGAAAAAAATCCCAAAAGAAGGCTTAAGTATGGCTCGTGTCTAAGATGTCTTAATATTGGCAGGTCTCCATTTCTTATATGGGTGCTCAGTGTGTACATAATATGGATATTGAACAGGGGACAGACTTTTTTTTTCATCTATTGCAGAGAATGCATAAGACACAAAAATTCACAAGATGCCATGAACAAATATCTGAAGATCATCAGGTCCCCCCTGGCTCTAATGTTCTGATGAACCCCTATTTCCCTAAGAGACCTACATAGGACCCCTAAAAGTCATCGCATGACCCTATAGTTTAGACTAACCCCTCCACCTAAAGGGAAAATGATTTTGGAGCGTGCTTAAAAAGCAAAGTTCTTTTCATCAGACATGCAACATATGAATAACTAATTGTTTTTTCTCTCCAGCAGGACCACTCTACAGAATCCTGTGGACTGTCCTCCTAGCTTTCAAAGGGACAGAAAATCTCTCTCTAGTAACCCCAGGGCTGGAATTCAGGGACTTTTTGAATCTGGAGTTTACAGGTGGTAGGAATTGCCACGCCCCCTTCTTCCTTGTAAAATTTTCCCCAAACCACCTTCACGACTCCATTCAATAATATTCAGGGGCTTAGAAGGCTCTCAGAATGAGTCTGAAGGTATCTTCAAGACCAGTTAGCCCAACCCCCATGTTTTACAGGAAGAGGAAGAGACAGTGTATTAATGGCCCAGCTGGGGGCTTTAATCCAGATCCCTTGATTTCCTGACCTGATCTCCTTTTAGCCTTAGTCCAGTGGAAATCTGATCATTTCATTGCTTGGCCTTTGGGGAATATACATTAATAAGACACCTGTAAATACATCCTGCAAAACTGTGGAGGAAGTAGCAAGGATCCATCCTTGCTTCCCCTTTTTTCCTCACTGTTATTCCCCACTCTTATGGGAAAGAGGTCAGCTCAGAAGCATCAAATACTGGAGTCTTAGAGCTTAAGAGAGACCTTTGAAATCATCTGACTGTATCTCCCACCTGGCATTATAACATTGGGAAGAACTGTCCCTGGACCCTGGCAGCAGGAAGTGTAAGAGGACATATGATAAAATTGGCCTTGGTGTGAGTTGGAGTCATGGACTTGACCTTGGGGAGCATTTGGCTGGGGAGCAATCGCTCAGAGCAGGTGAGTTGGTTGCTCTCCCATAGGATGCTGGAGGCCAGAGGCTGCAGATGGTGAGGTACCAGGTTAACCAGGCTGGGTTCTGCGGATGAGTGACTACTGGACTCTGAAGGGGTCTGCTGGCTGTCCTGGAGGAGGAGGAAAGGATGGAGTGAAAGGTGAAGAGACAATGAGGAAGGGAGAGATGTTTGCCTTCAGAGTCAGAGGGAAGAACAAGGGAGCCACTCTGCCCGTGTGGCTAAGCACATCTCTAATGTTCCTCCATCCTTTTTTTTTTTCTCCTTCCCATCCCTCCACAAACAGTCAGTGCCTTCACAGTCCCAGATCTGAGCCGGAAGGGGCCTCAGAAGCCATCTAGGCCCTTATTTTATAAATGAGGAAAGTGAGGCCCAGGAAGATTAACTTGTCATACAATTAGTATCAGATTACTCTTTCCAAGGCACAAATCGCCTGGTTATCTTTGGCCCCACCTACTCTATCCTGATCTCTGGTTTCTTTGTGTTTCTTGTCTTGGGGATCTGCCCCTTCATCTCTACTCTCACAGCCACTTCCTAATCCATGTCCCCTCTCTCCTGAACTATTAAAGCAGTCTCCTAGTTGGGCCCCCTGCCTCAGGCCTCTCCCTTCTCCCATCCATTCTCCCCACAGCTGCTGGAGCCTCTCCCTAAAACACCTATCTGATCATGTAATCTCCTACTCAATAAACCTCAGTGACTTGCTATTGTTTCTAGGATAAAATATAAACCTCTGTCTTTGTTTTTTAAAAACCTTGGACAACCTGGCCCCAACCTGTCTTTCTAACCTTGTCACAGCCTCTCTGGTACC
Organism: Dromiciops gliroides; assembly: GCF_019393635.1. Lineage (NCBI taxonomy): Eukaryota > Metazoa > Chordata > Mammalia > Microbiotheria > Microbiotheriidae > Dromiciops > Dromiciops gliroides. The sequence continues at coordinate 602,406,667 of NC_057863.1, forward strand.
ATGCCCCCAACTCCTTTTCCATCAGAAAGGTGGAGACTATAGACTTCTCTGGGTTGTAGGGTTAATCCTAAACAATCGAGTCTGGTGTTATAGAAATGCTGCTCATAAGCTCCCCACCGGTATTTTTGTTGTTCAGTTGTTTCACTTGTGTCTGACTTTTCCAACCCTATTTTGAAGTTTTCTTGGCAAAGAAACCAAAGCAGTTTGCCATTTCCTTTTCTAGCTCACATTACAGATGAAGAAACTGAGGCAAACAGGGTTAAGTGACTTTCCCAGGGTCACCCAGCTAGTAAGTGTCTGAAGCTGGATTTGAACTCTGGAAGAGAAGTCTTCCCGATTCCAGGCCTGGTGTTCTATCCACTGCACCACCTAGTTGCCCCCAAACTCTATGTAAATGCTAACTATTATTATTATTCTCACATGATAAAGTTATCAAATGATAGAACATCCTTTTCATTACATTAATTAGAGTTGGAGGGTTTTGACCACCACCTTACAAACTCGTCCCCTTCCTGTATACTATAGCATAGCCCTATGTGCTTTTAGAGCATGTGAAGCACAAATCAAAAAAAAAGAAGGGGTGAATTCTCCAACACCATAAAGGTGGAATCCTTCTAATGGCCCTGGGCTTGCCAAAACCCTCCCTGTATGAATGGCTCAGAGTAACATAAGTTCCACTCTCTGCCCCCCCCCCAAAAAAATAAACCAAAAACCTTAATGACCTAGCTGAGGCATTCAAGAATTCTAGAAAATAATAACCAGAAGCAAACGGATGGGAAATATCAGCAATTTGGGGGGGCAGGGTATCCACATCTAGGTGAAAGTGCTGCTGGTTTTGTTCTATGTGACTCTCTTTATCAGTCATGGCTGTGGGAGATGACCTACAGATCCGAGATGTGTACAGGTGCTCAAGGAAAGTACCACAGTGGGAACAGGGCTTCCCAAACCTGAGCAACACCAGAAGCTGAGGCCCAGATCCTAAGCCCTCTCCATGGAAAATCTCATCTGGGCATCAAGATGACACAAATGGCTAGCCATGATAGATACCGTACAGACACTGCCATTGTCACAGCCAACTTCTTTCAAAGATTTATGTGATGTTAGAAAGGGATCATTTCATTCAGACTCCTCATTTTTATGGGTAATAATGATAGCTAACATTTTGATAGTTCTTGGTTTGCAAAATATGGTCTCATTTGATCTTCATGACAACCCCATGAGGTTAGGTGTCATCTTTTTTTCCAATTTACAGATGAGGAAATTGAGCCTGAAACAGTGCAAGTGACTTGCCCAGCATCTCAGAGCTAAGAAATATCTAAACAAGGACTTGAACCCAGGCCTGACTCTAAGTTCAGCACTCTATCTACAGTGTCACCTGCTACCTCTAAATGAGGCTCAAAAAGAAGTAACTGCCCACTCCAGGTCACACAGTGAAAGAATGACAGAATGCCAAATTCAAGGGATGGTTTCTGAGCCTTTAGAAAGGGGAGCTCATGATTTATTAGAGTTCGATTGTGTTTGATGATGCCATACAAGTCTCATTTCCTTTTTGTAAAGACATTAATAGTAGTAATAATAATAAAAGCTGGCATTTATATAGTACCTATAAATGTGCCAGGCATTGTGTTAAGCACCTTAAAAATGGTTATCTCATTTGAGCCTCACAACAACCCTGGCAGTTATCCCCATTTTACAATTGAGGAAACTGAGGTAGACAGCATTTAAGTGAATTTTCTAAAGTCATACATCTAGTGTCTAAGGTTAGATTTGAACTCAGGTCTTCCTATCTCCAGGCACAAGGCTCTATCCACAGGGTCTCCTAGCTGCTGAGTTCTTAGGAACTGGCATATCTAGATTTCAGCAAAATGGTAGACGGTCTCTCAGGATAATTATGTAGACCAGGCGGGTAGCAGCACCTTCCACTCCAACACAGTAAGATGTATTCAGAACTAGCTGAATGATGATGCAGAGTAACCACTCTGTCATACTGATGGAATAGTCTAAGGAATGTATCCTGAGCTCTGCAAGGTACGTTGTTCTTATCAATGACTTGAATGGAGATATGACTGGTATGCTTATCAAGCTTGAAGATGGAAAGGCTGGGACGGATCCCCAATACACTGTATGAGAGTCAGAAGACAGAAGGATTTCAACAGACTAACACTATAGGCTAAAACTAATAACATGAAATTGAACAGGGATAAATGCAAAACCCTTCACTGGGATTTAAAAAATCAATTGCATGAGGACAAGTTGGCTAAACAGTTCTCATGAAGACTTTATACACATCTTGGTGTCCTACAAACTCAATACGTAGCAACAGAGTGACACAGTAGCCAAAGTTATTGCTGATCTCTTAGTAGAAGCAGAGTACCCACAATGAGATAGGTGCTTGTTGTGATTGTTCACTCTCATCCAACCTTGTAACCTCTATTTGGGGTTTCTTGGCAAAGATACAGGAATGGTTTGCCATTTTATAAATAAGGAAACTGAGGCAAACAGGGATAAGTGACTTACCCAGGGTAACACAGCTGGTGTCTGAGGCTGGATTTGAACTTCAGTTGTCCTGATTCTAGGCACAGTGCTCTATGCACTATACCACCTATCTACCCAAGAGAAACTCTAGTTCTGCCATAGGTGGACCACAGAATACTGTTGTCTACAGCTCTGGAGCCCTTATTTTAAGAAAAATATTGACAAATTGAAATATGGCCCTGGGAAAGTGACCAGGAAAGTAAGAGGACCCAAGTTTATAGTAAGGTTCAATTGAATGAATCAGGAATTTGGGAGAAGAGATATGAAGACAAGCAGAGAAGACATATGCTTGTGCTATTCAGGTCTCTGAAGGGCTGTCACAAATATTTTCATATATTCCAGACAGATAGGTCTATTCTCCGATCTCTTCTCTCTGTTTCTCTTCTGTTTTCTGTCCCCATATCTCTGCTCACATCATCCCTGGTTTCCTTTAGCAGGAAGACTTTCCCAGTAATTCTAATGCCTTCTGTCTGTTAATCATTTCTTCTTTATCCTGTGTATAGCTCACAGGCATATATTTGTATGTATGTTATCTTCCCCATTAGATTGTGAGCTCCTTGAGGGCAGGGACTGTCTTTTGCCTCTTTTTTGCACTTAGCACAGTGCCTGGCACCCAGTAAGTAATTAATAAATGCTTATTGATTGATCTCCAAGGCCTGTCAGGGACTCCCCTAAAACATCTCCTTTCTATGTTTTGAAAGTCTATCCTTTCTAAGTCCAATTCAGTTACCATCTCTTCCAAGAAGTCTTCCTTGACTACTCCCAAGCCCCCAATAAAATACTTCTGCTAGCACATTGCCTGCACCTCTTCTTCACATTTTTCTCCCACTCACATGTACCATAGTCACATGTGTACACATCTTTCCCATAGCCATGTGGGAAATAGTAAGATCTTTACAAGACCAAAAGCAAGATATGTGTTTGAATCCTTTGCCATTATTCCAGTGTCTCATCTTCAGGCAAATCATTTCCCCTCACTGAGAAGCACCTGAGTGTCACAGTGGATAGAGTTCTGGGCCCAGAGTCAGGAAGACCTGAGTTCAAATCCAGACTCAGATACTTACTAGACAAATCACTTAACCTCTGACTCAGTTTCCATATCTATTAAATGGGGATTATAGCAGCACCCACCTCCTAGGGTTGTGAGGATAAAATAAAATAGCATTTGTAAAGTGCTTAGCACAATGACTAGAAAATGGTGGGCTCTTAATGCATATTTGTTTCCTTCCTAATTGGGTCTCAGTTTTCTCATCAGTAAAGTGAGAAGAATGGAGTAGATGATCTCTAAGGTCACTCATGGCTCTCAATTCTACAAGCAAGATCTAGTTTGATGGGACCTACCAGGGCTCTTTAAACCTTAGAGGGGCCTAACCTGAGACACACAGCATAGCAGAGTAGATAGTGTTGGTCTCTGAGTGAGGAAGATCCAGGTTCAAATCCCCTCTCAACCATTTACCAGCTGTGTGAATGCAGCAAAGTCTTTTAACCTCAATCTGGCTTATTTCCTCACCTGTCAAATAAGAAAGTTTGACTAACTGTCCTCCAAGGTCCCTTCCAGCTCCTATTCTATGAACCTTTGACCTACAAAGTTCATTTACTACAATCTCCTGGCTTTCCAAATTGGTAGAACCTCTAAGAACTCTAAATCATCCAGAGCCGAAATGAGTCACAGGAAGCAGGAAGTCTGCAATCAGGAGGCAAAAAGGGAGAATATGGCCCAGCCACACAAAGAGATGATTGTCCTATCTGTGATCTGTAAAATCTCATTTCTTTAATCTGCATTAAACACTAATGGCTACATGCAACCAATTATTTTTCTTTAGTTTTAATTTACAACAATCAATGTTAATTGATGAAATTAATTCTTGAGTCAGTCTGACATTCTACATAGTCAGAATCCCATTTTCCCCCTTTCCCACAGCTGGAGATGGTATTTGTTTTGTTTTGTTTTTTTTGTAGAGCTTTTTTGTTGTTGTTGTTTTTACTGGAGTGGAGTTAGAAAAAGCTGGAACATCAGTCTTAATTGTTTGCTAATGATTGCAATCTTTGGCATGATGTGCTGGGGCGGCAGAGAAGAAATGGGTGTTCTACCAATTTCCTTTGTTTGTTCTCCTATAGGTAAGCTCATTCAAACCTAAAGCCACTGATTGAATTATGGAACAGAATACAGATACAGCCCACATAGTGTTGCCCCAAATGGTGTTATTACTCAGTGTATAAATACCTCAAGCAGTCATGATTTCATTGGTGTGGGTAATTCCTCCAACAATTCAGAGAGTATTGAAATGTTGAAGTCGCAGCACCTAACCAAAACATCCCATGCTCCAACTATAACATCCCCACCCAGGGAGCTCTAGTTATGGTTCACTTATCTTACTTCCTTTGGAACTAACTGCCCCTACTAATGTTGTTTCACCTGACATCATGTTGTTCTAGTGGACGTAGGTAACAGTACTATGTATGCCTGTATCATTGGGCCGGGGGGGGGGGGGGGGGGGGGCCTGCAAAGGGAAGGAGCTCTGAATTACAAACCAGGAATTTAGATCAACCAATATAAAGAAAGAATAAAGAGATTTTTGTCTGGAATAGTCTGTTTATCAGTACACATATCTTAGATGGATATAGCAAGTGACCAGAACTTGAGGAGGCCAGTAGGCTGGAATGCCTTTGGGAAACTCTAGCATTCTTTTCATGTCCCCCAATCTTCTCCTTGAAACAAAAGACCATCTTTTTCATGCCAATGTTCTTTTAGTGATAATCGTACAAGTGGCAGTTTCCAGAGAACAGAAGTTGAGGATCATTCAAGAGATATTCTTGGGGGGATGAGCAGGCTGCAACACATTATACATGAGGAATTATGCAAGAGAAGCACTGTAAAGGATTCCATCAGAAAAATGTGAGATCGGAAAAAAAAAAAATAGGCTGATTGCTTAGTGAGAGTGAGAAATAAAAGGAAGCCTAAGTGCTCCATTGGTATTCATGTAATATCAAGGGAATGTGAGGAAGGTTCCTGGAATGTTAGATGTGCCCCCTCTGGGACACTTACAGGAGAACATGAGTGAAAGCCACACTGGCAGGGATGGAGTGGAATCCACATCATTGCAGGAAGCACCCACATGAATGAGATTACTCAGTCACTGGAGAGAGAGGTTGTCTTTTTCACAAGGCACAGAGTTGACCCGGTAGTAGCAAGCTCAGCCCCAGGGGGCCCAGTGAAAAAGCCTGGAGCATGGTCAAGCAAGCTGGGTTAGCCAGGCCTGAGTCAGGACTAGGTTTTGATGGTCTCACAGTGGCTGGTAGTCTCTGGTCGTTCAAATAAAACTCACTCCTTGAAATGGATAGGGAAATGACTATTCATGGCCCATGACCTGTAAGGAAATCCCTGTTCCCATTCGGAAATGATAGCACAGCAAAATATACTCTTCTTCCTGTACAGGTTATCTGACTGGGCTGTTTTCCAGCCTTGCTAGAGAATATTGCAAAGCTGTATTCTGAGTGATAAAGAGCTGGGGTGCCCATGTTCATATCCATTTTCCCGAGGACACTCTGTCTGGTGGCCCACCCCCTTCCCCCTGTATTGTGAGTCTGTGTTTTTCTTTCTGGGCAGGCACCCTGGGCATTGATCCAAAGGAAATCAGTCTTGTCTTTCACGTTCCCAGAAGAGTGAAGTCCTTTGGAGGGGTGTGTGTGTGTGTGTGTGTGTGCGCGCGCGCGCGCTTGTGTGTCTATCTGTATAGTACCAGAGGGGCTCAAAGACAGGTCCTCAGCTGATCATTAACCACTATGACAGGTGTGTAGGCTTTGCGCGCACTTGGGAAGTATCCCATGTGACACTTGGGAAACTGAAGTACTGAGAACAATCTGCAGCAGCTCATGGGCATCCTTCTTTAAGCCTATGGGAAGACAGAGTGTCATCTTATTAACCGAATAGTGAGACAGGATAATGTCGAATTTGCCCACTAGGTGGGACTCTACTCATGGCACTGTTCCAGTAGGCTTGTCAAGGTTTCTCTTTTCTTCTCCTACTGGGCTGAGGCAGCCAGCTGGGCAGGCTGGGGTAGATACAGGACAGTGGAAAACCATTGCCTAGATTTGAAATTGATCTAGGGTATATGACACATGACTCCAGAATTTCTAAATATAGGAAAATCTCTGTCTTGCTATTCCCCCACCCCACAGCTGTGGTTTTTCCTTCTCAATCAAGCCCCACCTCAACATTCATAGAAAACAGATGATCAGTATTCTCTGGCCTTGAGTTTTTGGGGGTTTTTTGGTATAAAATGAAAACCACAGGAAAGTGCCTCCAACCATGTCCTGAAATTTAGGCCTTCTCCCATGGAACCTTCCTAACTTACCACCATTGGAGAAGAATTGGGGGTGGGGGTGGAGAGAAGCTGTATGTCTACGACCCTTCTTAGAGTCTTAGAGTCAGACATATATCAAATGAGAAGGGAAGAGACATACAGAGAGACACACACAGAAGAACAGAAGAAGAGAGAAAGTTGTTCTCTTTCCCTCCATCTCATCAGCTGTTGAGGTTTTCTTTCTCCATTCCAGGGTCAGACATTGATCCCTGTCATCATGGCAGGAGCCTATGTCTCTGCTCCAGTGCCAGTGCCCCATGGTTGGGCTCCAACCCTTAGGCATTGTTCCTGGTTCCCTAACTCACACATAGAGGCCTGGCTGGGTAGTACCATTAGTGGTGACTGCAGTGTCAGTCTAAACACTGTGACTGCCCACCTTCTCTTGCCAGTATTGCAAACAGGTATTTCTCCATGTTCCTTGCCCTACCCTCAACTCTCCCAAGGTCAAAGGAAAGAAATAATAAACAAGCATTTATTAAGCCCCTACAATGTGCCATGTCTTGTGTTCTGTGTTGGGAGGATCTCATTTCCCTATTCCTATCTCCTACCTTCCAGCTCTGGGTTAGCACCATGTCTCCATCCTCTCAGGTGACTTCTTGCCCATTGTGAGTTCACATTCCCCAAAACTCAGTGAAGAATGAAGGTCACAGTGACATCTGTTCCCCAAATTTCCATTGTTTCAATCCCTAACATAAAGAGGTAAGAGAACCCAGGCACCATTTATACCACTAAAGAGAGTTGACCTCAGGCTAGTCTGTAGACCTGGGAATATGAATGAGGTTCTCAGAATCAAAATCACAGAATTACAGAAATTCAGAGTTGGGAGAAACATTTAAGGCAGTCTAGTCTTACTCATGCCTGAAAATGAATCTCATCCATTACAGGCTGAACAAGTGGTCTGATGCCTGGCATATAGTGGGTGCTTAATAAATACTTGCTGACTTGGCCATAGTCATAGTCAACAAGCAGCTATTAAGCACTTACTTTGTTCCAGACACTGTACTAAGAACTAGGGATACACATAAAAAAAAGACAGTCCCTGCCCTAAAGGAGCTTGTAATCTAATAGGGCAATGGGGGCAGCTAGGTGGCACAGCGAATAAAGCACCAGCCCTGGATTCAGGAGGACACTTGACACTTACTAGCTGTGTGACCCTGGGCAAGTCACTTAACCCTCATTGCCCCACCAAAATACATACATACATACATATGTATGTATATACATATATATGTAAAATAGGGCAAGATAATACAGAAAAAGAAAGCTGAAAAGGAGGTGGAAAAGAAGAAGGCAAGGGAGGTACAAATCCTTGTTTTTCTCATGCTTTTTTATAAATAAAACTCCTTATGATGCCTCTTTTTTACAATTCCTTATTTGTATCTTATTGCATCTTGTTCATATTCACCCAGGGACACTCTTCATTCTTTTGAGTGACCCTCAACTTCTACTTTCTAGGACCATGGTGTTCCATGACACACATCCATACAGCATGCCCAGAAGAATACTGGAATTAAATGATGGGCCCTTGTTTCATGAAGAATTTGGGATTAAAATTGGGTAATTTCCAAAAGGCAAAACAGCCCACTTTTCTTTTCCTATTCAAGTCTAGGACCAATTCCTTGTCCATTTGCTGTGTCTGCCCAGTATGTGTACTGATAGATGACCTCTGTAGCTTGTCCATCCAAATGTGTATAACAGTCTGGACAATATGAATTCTTTATATGCTTGGAGAGAGTGAGGCCAAATCCTTTTGAATGATTATAATTTAGGTAACTCTGCAGTGTTCTGAGATTTGAAGAATCAAAATGACATCCAAAACCAAATGCTTATGGAAGGCCTCACCCATCAATGAATCAATGAATCAATGAATCTGTGAATGGATAAACAAAGGAATGAATTAGATGTGCCAGGTATTGTGCTAACCCATCTATAGTTAATACAATGAAGCTCTCTTCTCCTTGTCGTGGGCCTAAAGTACCCCAGAAGTTCTCTGGAGCACATCAAGGAATCTTGTCCTTGAGAAACTAAACCAAAGGACAGATACGCCTAGAGAGATAAGCGGAACCAGATCCCAAATCTGGATCCCTTCATTCTGGTCTCCCTTACCCCTGGGGAGATAAGATTAGATGTGACTGCTTCTTTTGTGTTCTGAGGAGTTGGCTTGAGAGATCAGCAACCACCCCTCATCCAACTCCTCCAGCCACCACCAGTGGGGGATGGTCCTCCCTCACTGAAGGAACTTTCCACAGGCAGATGGTCACTCCCATCAGTCCCCTATAAAAGTACCTACCAGTCTCCTGCTCGAGGAGATTGGTACCTCAGAGCCACGGGCTTTGTGCCTTTCTCCAAGGACTTCTCTTGGTTTCCCTTCCCTTCCCTTCTCTCCCCCCCCCTTCCCCTCCCTTGCCCCTAAATAAACTACCATCTTATTCTAACTTCTTTTGTGTGCAAGAGGGTGTAATTCTTTAGAGAGGAATTCCTAAGAACCCCAACCCAAACCCATATCCCAATTTCCCCCATAACATACTTGTTTCTCTGTAATTTCTACCCATTGATGTTTATGCTTCTCCAGAGGGCCTTGTAGGATGAGACTAATTGTGATCTCTCCCTACAGCCCAATGGACCTTCCTCCCATCCTGGATCTGATCCATACAAAATCCTTCCACCCAAACTTCTCCCTTACCTCCAGGCTACATATTGACCCCATCCCACTTCCAACCCTTGGAGCCATTCCCTCTGACCTGGGGCTAAATTAGGACTTTAGGATAAGTCAGAAGTTTCTCCAGAGAGAAACAAAATCAAAGATGGACAGATAACAGGATAAACACATCAAGGAATTAAGGGACTATTACAGTTTACCTAGGCCAACTTGATATCAGGACAGACACACCTAAGAAGTAAGGGGAGATAAAATTCTATAGCAGGAAAGTCAATTACTTGTGGCTGCTACCTGATGATAGAGATAACTCCAGAGGTCAGGAATATCATTCCAAAAGAAAAATTCCCCTCACTCTCAGCAATCTTTCCCCATCCTCAAAAGGAACTTTCCATTTTCAGGTGGTTACCCCACCTATCCTCTATAAAAGCTTTTGCCTTCCTTCTATTAGAAGAGGAAAATGTTTGTAAGCTATCTCCTCCCCTTGAGGCTAAGTCTTCTCCCTCAGTCTTGGTCACTTTCTCTAGGGCCCAGTAAAGGACCATTTTAATTCTAATTGAATTGTGTGGGAGAGTGTACTTCTTTCCAGAGGAATACCTAAGGACCCCCACCACCTATTTCTCCCATGATACCTCCTTCCCAATGTTGGTGGGCCAGGCCCCTTCAGCCATACCCCCTCTCCCTACTAGTCTGTAGACATGACTGTTCACACTACTGGGATGATCAGGAAGTCACCAATAACACCCACCCACACACACTGAAAATGTGAAATGTTTTATAATCTGCCCTGCTACTGTGATCTATAAGACTTATCATCTGCCCTTTCAATACCCTCTCAGGCATTGACATCTGCCCTGCCAATGTACCTAAGGAAATCTGGATTTTGCCATCTGCCCTGCAGAGAAGCCCTAACCCTTAGTACTTAACGGCCTTTCCATCCACCCTGCAGCTGAACCCTCATTATGTGTCCTGTCTCCCACAATGCCAGTGTGACCTCCTAGAGAACAGGGACTGTTGCTCTTTTATCATTTGTGTACCCAGTATTTAGCACAATGTTTGGCCCATAATTAACACTTAATGCTTTTTTTTCATTCATTCATTCAGTCAGTCAGTCAGTCAGTCAGTCAGTCATTCTGCCCTCTGGGGTCAACCACAGCTCAAATCTTTCTTCTGGATGAGGGTCCTTCAAGTAGTCAAAAACAGTTGCCATATACCCCTGAGCTTTCTCTTCTCCAGGGGAAATTGCTCAAGTTCATTTGAATTATTCTCATATAATATAAACTTAGAGTCTTATACCATCTTCATTTTTAAAAAAGGAATATTGGGGCAGCTAGATGGCGCAGTGGATAGAGCACCGGCCCTGGATTCAGGAGTACCTGAGTTCAAATCCGGCCTCAGACCCTTAACATTTACTAGCTGTGTGACCCTGGGCAAGTCACTTAACCCCCATTGCCTCACTAAAAAAAAAAAAAAAAAAAAAAAGGAAATATTTATTAAGTACTTACTGGGTTCAAGACACTGTAGATATATAAAAACAACAATGAAACAGTCCTAGCCCTCAAGAAGTTTTCAATTGACTGGGAGGATCCATTTACATAAGGTAAATATATGCTAAGTATATGGAAAATGATACAATATAGGGAGAATGGGAGCTAGTAAGGGGAGGTCAGGAAACATCCCAAGTAGGAGAAGACATCTGAACCATGCTTTGAAGGAAGGTTGGGATCCTGAGAAGCTAAGATGAGGAGGGAGTTAATTCCAGACCTAGAGGATCACTTGTGCAAAGGGACTAAGTCCGATAGGTGATGGATGCTATAGTGCACAGAGCACCTGGCCTGGAGTTTGGGAAGAGTAGTCTTTCTGGTTCAAATCTAGCCTCAGACAATTATAAGCTGTGTGACCCTAGGTAAGTATGTCACTTAACTCTGTCTAAGTTTCCTTGTCTAAAAAATGAGCTGGAGAAGGAAATGGCAAACCACTGCAGTATCTTTGCCAAGAAAACCCCAAACGGGGTCATGAAGAGTTGGACAGGACTGAAAATGACTGAATAACAATAATAATTAAGTCAAGAAACAGAACACTATGTACAGGGAATAGCTAGCAGCCCAGTTTGACTAAAATAGAGGCGATATGAAGGGAAATAATATGAAATAAATCTGAAAAGGTAGGTGAGAATGAAATCAGGGTGAGTTTTAATGATAGGCTAAGGATTATGTATTTTCTCTTAGAAGCACTAGGGAGCCATTGATGATTATTTTTGGCACAGCAGGATAAAATGGTCATATCTGTGTTTTAGGAATAGCAAGCTGGAAGCTATATGAAGGATAAATTGGATAAGGGGAGATCGGAGGCATTGCCTCTCCCTGGAGTCCATCAACAAAAGAGGCAAACCAAGAGAGAGCAGCCAAAGAGAATGAATGAATGCAAGACTGATTTGTCTTAGCAGAGCTGTCCCCTAGTGGAAGAGACTGTTGTGCATGTTGGGTAGCAAGTTCCTCGTCACTGTAAGTACTCAAGCGGAGACTGGATGACTACCTGGAGAGCTAAGATCTCACAACTAGGGTAACTGGACTGGAAACCAAATAACACTAGAATTCTAGTGTATTCCAATCCCAGCTCTGCTAATAATTTTTAGCAGTCCCCTGAACAAGTCACTTGAGCTTTCTGGGACTCAATTTCCTCATCTATAAAATGTAAGTAATAATACTTGATGGAATTTCTCCATATTTGGGAGGATTGTTATGAGCATTACATAGAATAAGATATGAATTTGTTATTCAGTCATGTCCAACTCTTCATGACCTCATTTGGGGTTTTCTTGGCAGAGATACTGGAGCGGTTTGCCATTTCCTCCTCCAGCTCATTTTACAGATGAGGAAATTGAGGCAGAGTTAAGTGACTTGCCCAGGGTCACATAGCTAGTAAGTGTCTGAGGCCAGATTTGAACTCAGGAAGATGAGTCTTCCTGACTCCAGGCTCAATGCTCTATCTATTGTGCCACCCAGCTACTCCATGGTATGAAAACACTTTGAAAAATTAAAAAGTTCCCTTTTTTGTCAGAGTGGGGTCTAGTTCTGTGATTCTACCACTATAAGTAACTCCCAGTACAGAAACTCCCTCTATTCATGCTATTCACAACTTGGTGTGGGTAATGAGAAAGTAAACAATTCACCCCTGGATTCCCAGCGAATATGTATGAGAGGTAGTCTTTAAAATCAAGTCTTCCTGACTCCAAGGCCCACCCTTTATCCACTATGACATTTTTCCTCTCAGAAAATCCCACACAAGCATAAGACATCAGAAACCTGAGCTAAGGGTTTATCTTCGAACTTTCCTTCCCTCCCTTCACCCTTACACATACATCCTTCCTGGCAAAGAATTATTCCTGAAGACTAGCCCATTTCTCCTATCCCCACCACGCCAGCTTCTCCAGCAACATCATTAAAGGCAGTCACCCAACCTTTTCTTGAATACTTCCCATGATGCAGGACTCACTACTTAAAACACCAGACAACAATGCACTATTAGATAGTTCCAGTAATAGGTATCAGTCTTCTTCCACTCCAATTCTGAGCCTCCCAAAGGCCACTCTCCATTGAAAAGGACTCTCTGGGACCAAACCTCTCCCCTCACATTTGCCACTCCCCAACTAGCAGCTGGTTTACAGCCCCTCCAAACATATCGCCAGCCCCTCTCTTCTCTGACTTGCTTATTATTTCATGGTATGTCTCCATTTTAACTGGTGACAAGAGCTGTGTAAAACCACCCTGTTGTTTTATGGCCCTTAGCTAACCATGGAAATTAACAGCCCATCGGTTTGGGAAGAGTAATCACCAAGATTCTGCCAAGGCCTTCTTTATTCCCTTCACAATAATGGGGTTCATGCTACGTGCCCCCCCCCGACACACACACACACACACACACACACACACACAATGGACAAGGTCTTACTAGAAAAAAAAATTTCCCTCTCCAGCCATCCTGGTCCGGAGTCAGGTCCTCAGAGGAAACAGCCTTGTGATCAAAATATGCCAAGTGGGGAGAGAGTCAGGGCTGCAGCCAGAGTCCAGGCTCTCAAGCCAGTGCAGAGTATGCCAAGGCCAGGCGCCAGAAACCAGAGTCTGACCCAGAGCAAGAAAGTGTTTACTCACAAGACCATCAAGACAGAGAACCTGAGGATTGGGACCAAGCCACAAGATGTCCAACAGGAAAGACTATACAAGACCCATGCAATAATAGCTCATAATAGTGACAGCTAGCATTTATATAGTGTGAGCAACGGCTTTTAGAAATGATAACTCATTTGATGTCACAATAACCCTGTGAGAGATAGGTGCTATCATTATCTCTATTTTCCAGGGGAAGAAATTGAGTCATGGAGAGCTTAAATAACTTGCTCAGGACCTCACAGTTAGGATATCAGGATTCAAACTCAGGTCTTCCTTTCTCCAAGTCCTTACTCTACCCACTGCACCTGCCTTGCTGCCTGCATAAAGACCAAGGTCTGAAAAAAGGTGAATGGGCGAAAGACAGAAATTGTAGGGAGAGATGGGAGACCTGGGTTCTAGTTGTAGCTCTGCTACTTACTACCCAGGTAATGCTGGGTAAGTCATTTCCTCTTCTGGCCCTCAGATTCCTGGACCTGAGAAATGAGGACGCTGGATTGGGGGATCACTAGCATTACTTCTCTCTCTGCTATCTGGCTAGCTCCTCCCCAGCCTTACCAACAGCCTTGCTGGCCCAGAGAAACATCTTTCTTGAGGCCACACCGTCCTGATTGGTGACCACCCCTCAAGGACTTCTACATCAGGAAAACCCCAGTCACCATGCTCAGCTTTGCTCCCTCTACCATGGCCAAAGCCTTGGTCATTATTCTCTTGAGCTGTTCACTCTCTTAGCTTGATTCCATTGCTGCCAGTGTCCAGCTGGTCCTCTTCAAGCACAAAATACAACAATCAACCAACCAACGAGAACCAAAGGTACAAGGGGAAAGGCCTTAGGTCTCCTCTTCTCTGAGGCCCAGTGACCTAGTGAGATAGCCCTTAGTTCTTAGTGGATGCCATTGTTCTTTTCCCTTTTAGGGGAAAGGATTGAAAACTGATCTTATGTGTATCAAAAGGTCAAGAAAACAAGCATCCTGGCTTCCTGGTTGCGCAACCAGACCAACACCAATAACCTGAGCAGTAAGGTTTGATCTTTGGGTCTTAGTAAAGTGGTAGCTGAGACAAGGACTCATCCAGTCATGAGGGTACATTTGGGTGTGAACTCATGTAGGAATTCGAGTATGTCTGAACTCACTCTCTCAAGTGACCGTGGACATATAAAGGGGAGCATGGCCCTGAGGTGTATGCTTGGGGGAAGAGGGAAGGGATGTTTGTACTTTTGTATCAAAGTAAATATTTCTTTCTAAAAGCTGTTTGATGTGAAGTGGTTAAATGGAACTGGGGCACAGTTAGTCACTGCTTACAGGGCAAGGAATACAAGGGCCAGGATCCAGTCAAAGACATTAGAGAAGAGAGAGCTCAGGATATTCCGGATAGACCCAGGACCCTAAGGGGTAGTTTTAGCAGAGCTCTGGGAAAGTAATGCCAGAGCTTCCCCTATGTTCCAAGGTTCCTTCCAGCTCCAAGGTCCCTTAATGTTTTAAAACTGTGGTCGTTAGCAGATTCAAAATTCTGTGGTCTAAAACATTTTAGATTTCACATGTTCAGGTCCAAGGCCCCTCCCAACTCTGACATCCTGAGTTCTAGGGGCCCTCCTAGCTCTGACACTCTGTGTCCTAAGGCCCCTCTTGGCTCTATTATACTTAAAATTAAGGTAGACTGAGGCACACAGTTCTGAGAATGATCGATTTATTAGTAAAGCACCAATTTACCAATAAATAGAATATTAGTTTCTCCAGAAAAGCTAAGACCCCAAAAGAGGGGGAACAATTCCCTTTTATTGTTTTGGGGAATATAGAACAAAGAACAGAACTTCACAGGCAGGGAACAAGTTATGATTGGTTAAAAGGACTCAACACAATGAATGGTGAAATTAACATGGTTGGTTACAGAGCTGAGGCCTGGGGGACAACACGATTAATTGGAAGTTGGGAATTGAGGACTATCAACAGCCCCTCCTTCCCTCCTGTGACCAAGAAACGCTCATTGTTTGAATCCACCTGCAAGGTTAGAGATAGTGGGCCAGACTTTTTCGGATAGCCAACCAGACATCCTCGAAGGATGGCTTGGTGGTGTAAAGATACCAGACCAGACTCCCTGGTGTCCACCTGCATCCCCCAAGGATAACAGATTTCTTTGAGGCAAGAATAGAATAGGGATTAGCAGGAGAACTAGATTTCTAAACTTAACTCATTGTAGACCAGCTGAATTTCTGAACTAAGTTCAGAGACAAAGATCCAGTTACAGGACAGACTCAATTACATATAAATGGGATCGATTTTTAAAAGACACAAAATCAATCTGATTATTTCAGTTCTGACTTTCTCTTTTTAAGGTCCCTCCCAGATATAACATCCTGAGTTCTAAGGCCCCTCCTATTTCTGACATTCTGTGTTCTAAAGCCCCTCCCAGTTCTTACATTCTCTGTATTAAGGCTCCTTTCAAATCTGACATTCTCTTTTCTAAGGCCCCTCCCAACTGTGACATTCTGTGTTCTAAGGACCCTCCCAGCTCTGACATTCTATATTCTGAGGACCCTCACAGCCCTGACATTCTGTGTTCTAAGGGCCTTCCCAGCTCTGACATCCTGTGTTCTAAGGACCTTCCCAGCTCTGACATTCTCTGTTCTAAAGCCCCTCCCAGTTCTGGTATTCTCTGTTCTAAGGGTCCTTCCCCAGCCACCTCTGTGGCCTGGCATTCATTTTGCTTCAGACTTTGTCATTCTTTCACAGCTTCTGCCCAATGGCTCATCACATCTCTTCCTCCATGCTTCACACTATCCGTTAATAAGGAAGGAAAAGGTCTTCTGGAGAACCACAGAGGCCCTGATGATGAGTACCTAAGGCAGGCCAGGAGCTGATTTCCATAACCCATGCTGACTGCGGATCAAGGGAAAACAAGAGGAGAGGAAAGACACTCCACCAGCTCTGACACCACATTAACAGGAGGGATTATGCAAACTCGGAATATGCATTTCACAAAGTGAAGCCTTTTCAGCAGATGGACCCTAATCTCACTTGCTGAGATCAAAGCCTTTAATCAACACTTAAGCATCTTAAGTTTGTCCCACTTTATTAACAGAAAATAATGACGATAGATTTTACAATGAATGGGGGTGCCAGGAAGAGGATCCAAGAACCGAGGAAAGCCTGAGGTGCCCAGGAGAGGTACCTGCTGAGAGACACCACAGCCAGGTGCCAAAGGGCGGGGCTAAAGGAAGAAAGGCCTCAATGGCTCCCATGAGACCAAAGGCCCAATGGCAGGGAGGGAGGAGGTCCACAAAGAGCATTGGCCCAGGGCATTGTCATTTAGGTGGCTTCTGTGCTCCTTCTGCGAGTAGAAACAGCTGAGTTTATGTCTAATTTATAAGAATAACTAGCCCCCTGGGGGCAGTTAGGTGGCACAGTGGATAAAGCACTGGCCCTGGATTCAGGAGGACCTGAGTTCAAATCCAGCCTCCGACACTTGACACTTACTAGCTGTGTGACCCTGAGCAAGTCATTTAACTTTCATTGCCCTGCCAAAAAAAAGAATAACTAGCCCCATTCATTAGCCATACATCAGGTGAACTTCCCCCACACACTTTATCCAAAGGATAAACTAAAAGACCACAGAAGGCTATGACTGAGGTTACAGTCAGGAAAACAAGGAGTCAGTCAGGATCAATGTCATGGTCCTCTTCAAGAACGAAGAACAGGGGGCAGATAGATGTCGCAATTGATAAGGTACCATCCTTGGATTCAGGAGGACCTGAATTCAAATCCAGCCTTAGACACTTGATACTTACTAGCTGTGTGACCCTGGGCAAGTCATTTAACCCTCATTGCCCCCACAAAAAAAAAAAAAAAGGACAAACAACAATGCAGCAATCACTGGAAAGACTGGTCATCTTGTGACTGGGGGCACTCTCTATAACATCCACTGGAGAATGGAAGGGACAACCCAGCTCAACCCTTGATCCACCATCACATCCCACAAGAATCATCTTGCCAGGATACAGGCAATAAACGGCCAGCTCCTCCACTGTCTAGCAGTCTGTTCTTAAGTTGTTCAACTTCTTTGGAATTCTTCACCTGGTTTAAAATGACTAAGTTAACCTTAAAATACCTTCTACTTCTGCCATTCTAATTTCTAATGGCCCTCCCAGCTCTGACCCCCCACCCCAACATTTTCTGTCTAAAAAGTCTTTCAGCTTTTGCATTCTATGATAGTTGTACTCTATGATTTCAGGAATATGATGTGCATTTGCTATCAACTTGGATGAATGGGTTTCTTTGCTACCTACTACACGTATTCATTGTGAAATTGGCATCTGGTGGGAAAGGGGTCAAGGTTTGGATATATAGCTTGGGTTCTTCTTTTCCCATTAATGAACAGTGATGAGAAGTTTGAACTTTGAAAATCACACCCCCCCTAGACCAAAGCTTCTTAAACTGTGGGTTGCACCACTATATGGGGCCGTGTAATTGAATGTCAAGGTCACAAAAAATTTGGCTACAGTAAAAGGTTATGTATACCTATTTTATATACATATATACCCAGGGTCATGTGAAAATTTCTTGGGTGAAAAGGGATCATGAGTGGAAAAAGTTTAAGAAGCCCTGCCCTAGACCAAAAATATTTAAGGGAGCAGATAGATATAATTCTAACCCAGTTTCCCTTCTATCTGAGGAGAGCAGAGTAGCCAAGTGTCTGTACCTAACCTCCTCCTTTCCCTCATGGAATGAATCAGTCTCCCTTGGAGAAGATTGAAGGAAAGAAAGACTAGAGGGCTTTATTCTACCTCTAAGTCACACAATGACTCCCCCATGCCACATACAGAGGACAGCCCTTGCTACAATTATAAAGAGAAGTCTATGGAAAGTCTATGATGAATTGGCAGTTTATAATGCATTCTGCATTCACTGTGATGGCAAAGTATTGGAAAAAGAAAAATAACTAATAATGTATTCCCTAAGATAATGAATTTAACTTTTTTCTAGATATTTTTCACAGCCAAAATAATGTAAAAATTATCTACATCATTGTTTTTATTTCATTGATGATAAAACGTCTATTTAGTAATTTTACTGTTTATTAAATCATAGGAGATTAAGGGATTTAATAGGGAGATATGATTACTCTTAAAAATAGGTTTCTCCAGTTTATTTAGTAAATAATAAAGTGGAGTAGAGATTCAAGCCAAATGATTAGTGAGATAGAGGTTGCAATTCTATTAATTAATAAGAAAATATTCAAACATACCCCGGGATTATTCTAGAGTTTGGGACAATAAGATTAAATATAGGAATTAGTCATGTAGGAAGAGGGGGTGATGATGACAGTGGTAATGATCCTGATGGTAGTGGTGGTGGTGATGATAACGATGGTGGTGATAATGACCGTGGTGGTGGTGGTGGTGGTGATGATTATGTGGGTAATGGCATACAGTGAAAAGATAAGCAGTACTAAACTCCGAGTCAGAAGAACTGTGTTCGAGTCACTTCTCCTCATGAGACATCACTTTATTCATTTGTAAAGTGAGGCTATGATAACTTGCCCTCTCTGCCTCAGAGTTACTGTGAGGAAAGCACTAGTTAGGCTTTAAAGCCCTATAGAAAGTGTGCAGTATCAATGATGGTGAGTCTGAGGATAATTGTGGTGGTGGTGCTGTGGATAGGAGTGTTGAAGGTTATAGGAGGAATGGAGATGATGGTGGGGATGATGAGCTGAATGATGACAGTGGGAATGGAAATAATAGTCATAGTGGTCCTGCTTCTGGTTCTGGAGATGCTGCTGCTGCTGCTGGTGGCAATAACTATCATGACAATGGAAGCAGAGATGATGGTACCAGGTATAAAAAGGTCCATGATAATGATATAGCGAATGGACACAATAGTGGCATCTGTAATTACGACAGGGATGATGAGATTTCTGAGGACAATGGAAATTGTGATTTGAATTTAGATGAGAGAAATTTTTCTTTTGTTGAATTATAAAGTTAGACAAAGATTTCCACCAACCTCCCCACCCCCAAAAATCAATCAATTAACAAATATTTACTGAATAGAAGCTACGTGCCTATCCCTGTGATAAATGTCGGGGGAGATGAATAAGACTAAGACACAGTTCCTGCCCTTAGAGAGCTCATAGTCTAATTGAGAATCTAGGCATCCACCTAGAAACATAAAGAAGTGTACAGTAAGCTCGCAGTGAGTGCTCCAAGTTCCGTGTGATCAAGGAGAGATCAGTGTGGGCTGCTGTGATCACAACAGGCTTTGCTGAGGAAATAAGACTTGTTTGGGGCATCGTGGGATACGCAGGATTGTACAGAAGGAGTAGAGGGGGACAGTATTTCAAGTGTTGGGGAACAGCATGAGCTGAGGCATGGGGTTGGCACAGGGCCTTGCATGTAGTAAGCACTTGATAAATATTTACTAAATGGATTGGATGAGTGTGCCAGGGACAGTGAGCAGAACAGTTTGTCTGAAGCAGAGAGTTCCTGCAGTGCATGTGGGAAAGGACACTTAGAATCTTAGTGTTAGGAGTAGAAGAGGGAGACAATATGGTGCTGTGGAATTTGGAATCAGAAGAGATGGGTTTGAAGCCTCTTCCTGCTCCTTGCTGTCTGTGTGACCTCGGGCCAGATAATCCACTTCTCTGGGTCTCTGCTTCTGCATCTGTGAGATGAAGGAACTGCACTGGAAGACTAAGAATTCTCCTTCAACTCTAAATCAATATATGATCTTAGAGCTCATATAGTCTAGCTCCCTACCTGATGTAGGATATCCCACTGACACCCCTAATTGGTGTCTTCCAGCCTTTGCTATGAACAAGAATGTTAAGATGAATTCTGTTTTCTTTAAATCTCATCTCATGGCTTCTAAATCTACCTTAGAAGCCCCAAAAAACAAGCCTATTCCCACTTCCATAAGACAGTCTTGCAAATGTAAATGTATGGGATTGTTTTTCAGAGGTCCTGGGTTCAAATCCTGTCTCTGATATAGTCAAGTCACTTCCCTTCTCTGGGATTCCATTTCCTAAAAGGAGAAGAGTCTAAATGTCTTCTGTTCTGCCTTCTAACTATACATTTTATAAGCCTGAGTATATAAAAAACTTGAAGATAGCTATAATGCCCCTATACTTCCAGGCCTTCTCTTCCCCAAGCTACAGAATCCCAGTTCCTTCAGCTGCTAACCCATGGTCCCTAGAGCCAGGTCTTAAAGGACCTAACCTAAGGAGTTGTGACTTTATTCTGTAAGCAGAAGCTTGGACTGGGAACTGAATTGTTGTATCTTTCCCCAAACCAGAATAGAAGCAGGATATCAGCATTTTCCCTGAATGGAACCAATTAAGTCCCTGTTTGTCTTGCATTCCCACTCCCTCATTGGCCCCACAAGCCCCAGCGGCCCATCATCAATTCAATCCAATTCAACATTCATTAAGTATCTACCATGGTTCAGAGCACCAGAGGCAAACCTGAGCTCCATTTTCAATTGATTTGAAGGTACCAGGAGAGGGCAATGCTTAACCCAACAGGTGGGGATGCTCCTTGCCGACACAGCCTCTCCTGTCTCGAGCTGCTGAAGGGAAGGTCCCTGATGCTGTCCCAGATGCTTCCAGACTAAAGGGCACTGAACAGGGCCACAGCTGTTTGATGTAGCAATCAGGACTCCCTTCCCTCCTCGTCCTAGAGCTGCCCAGACAATTGTACCCCATGCTGATTTGCTAATCTTGGCAGCTTTCCGGCATCCTCCAGTCTGCTGCTCCACACATCTGTATGCCTGTGTGGCTGCTGCTGGCCTCCCACACCCCCCACCCAGGCACTGTGCAGCATGCAGGGGGCTTCCCTTCTGCTCAGGCTGGCTCCCCTCATGCCTAAAAGGGGGAAGAGAAAACTTGGGTTGGGAGGGGAGAGGGAGTACACAGGGAGGAGCCTGATTTCAAGTATTTGAAAGACTGTCTGTCACATGAAAGAGAACATATTCTGCTTGGCCCCAGAAGACTAAACTAGGACTAATGGATAGAAATTATGGAAAAGCAGGTGTCTGCTCCATCTAAGTAACAGCTCCTTAACAATTAGAGTTGTCTAAATATGGAATCGGGCTACCTCCAGAGGTAGTGAGCTCTTTTTCACTAAAGGTCTCTAAGAAATCTGGATGACCGACTATCAGGGATATCATCAAGAAGATTGGGGGGGGGGTTGGGTCTAGATGTCTAATTGACATCCCTCTAGTTCCAGGAGCCTTTAGGGTCTTAAAGAGTCAGCCATCTATTAGCAAGGTCAATGAATCAACAATTCTCTATGCACATGCTCTAAGTCAGGCACCGTGCTAGGCACTGAGAATACAAATACAATGAATGAAACAGTCCTTACTTGCAAATAGCTTACATTCCAAGGGGCAAGCAGAACACTATGTGGAGCAGAAAGTGAATACACACACTTGTATTGTAGTTGTGTTGGCTACAAGGTGGCTTGGGAAAGAGGGCATGAATATTTGAAGGAATCAAGAAAAGCTTCATGTAGAAAGCAGTGCCTGAACTGGATCTGGAAAGAAGAGGATTATTCTAGGAGGGAGAGGTTAGGAAGGGGGTACATTCCAGGTTTGGGGAATGATGGGTAAAAAAGGCATGGAAGAGGCAGGTAGGTAGTATAATGGATAAAGCAGCAGCCCTGGATTCAGGAGGATCTGAGTTCAAATGCAGCCTCAGACACTTGACACTTACTAGCTGTGTGACCTTGGACAAGTCACTTAACTGTCATTGCCCCCCCCCACACACACACATGCTCACACACAAAAGGCATGGAGATGGGAGTTGGCAGGATCATAGGTGAGGAAATGAGAGAAAGCCAGTTTGACTGGATCACTAGACAGCCTGGCAATCAGAGGATGCTGGACTCTGCCATGGACCCACCAGCAAGACAGGGTTAAAACAAGTGCCAATTAAACAACAGCTCTATGCTGAACCCCACCCACTGACCCTAGACTGAGGCATAAGGAACCCAGATCAACAGCACACAGGCCCTGTGTCATTAAAACCTTGATATTTGTCCCATTCTGACCTCTGCAGCCTAGGGTTTCTTTCTTGGCTTCCAGTCTCTCTGTGATCAAGTCCCTGCCTTGTGCCTCAGTTATCTGGTAACCTCAATGACTGAGTTCTTTCTTAATCTCCAGGCAATCAGATGTCATGGTTGGAAAAAAACACCAGAATCAGGAAGAACCAAGTTCAAATCTGGCCTCTGACCCTTGCTCACTGTGTGACACTAGTGAGACGTTTGTCTCAGTTTCCTCTTCTATGAAATAGCACTTACTTTCCAGGGTTGTGAAGATAAAATGAGATATTTGTAAATTGCCGTGCAAAACTTTAAAGCACTCTATAAATGCTAGTTGTTGTTGTTAATTATTAATTATCTCTACCCAGCCATTTTACTGAGTTTTAAGATAGGATCATAACACTTAGAGTTGGAAGGGACCATAGAGATCCTCTTGTGTATTTGTGTAATTTTATAGCAGCCTATGAGGCAATGTACTTTGTTCAAATCCTGCCTCAGACACTTTCTAAGTTGTGACTCCTGGTAGGAGTCACTATTTGTGTTATCCCCATACCTTCTTTGAGCTTCAATTTCCTCATCTGTAAAATGGGAATACTAATTGTACCTTTATCACCAGGCTGTTGTGAGGATTAGAAAATACAAGTTCTTTTAAAACATTTTTGTAAACCTTCAAACACTACTCAATGCTAGCTAGCTATCAAAGATGGGGAATTAAGGCCAGAGGTTGTGATCTGTCAACAGTCATTGAGTTCAAGTTCTCTATTCTCCAAATTAATTATTCTTTTCACTAAAACATACTGGATTCCTGACCCCAAGTCATAGACTCCCGTGACTAGATTTCCAAAGTTTTTAGTATCTCCCGCAAATCTTCTGTTTATTTGCCTAGACATCTATTAGTGAATTCTTGGGGAGAAGTCTGGGACCCCAGACACTATCTTTTTGCTAATAGGACTCTGGGGTGTATAGGGTGTTCCAAGAAGATTAGCACCTCTGGTGTGAGGGCTTGCAGAGCCCTTTTCAGGGCTGCTTATCCACTTCTGGGATTCACCTGTCCCCCAACTCTCACCTGTGGATACAAGAAGCTGTAGCATGCAGAAACCACACCCCCATTAAAACCATCTTGGCAGATGGGTTAAACCAGGTTGAAGGCAACCAACAGGCCTCAAACCCATTGGTGAATTAGGGCAATGTCTACTCTGAGCAGGTGAAGACTTCTCCCAGCAGAATGGGTGGATAAGAACAGTTTGTTCCGACAACAATGTAGGCAGCTGAAGCAGGCACGGTGGAGTACTTAGAGTTTGGTCAGACACTGAATCCTGGGCCATCAACAGTTGACTTCACTTCTGTCTTGCCACTGGACTTTGATGACTCTGGAAGAGAGTGAGGCTGACGACTTTGTGCAACTCTGCCTCACTTTAATCCAATCCACTCACAAGTAAAGACATCAGCCATTATCCACTATTTTACCCCATCACTGTGGTGTCATTGGTCCTCTTTGAAAACAAAAGACCAACAGCAATGATAGCACTCGTAAGTTCCCTGAGGCAGTTCAGTGGATAGAACCCTAGAGTCAGGAAGACCTGGATTCAAATCCAGACCCAGGCACTTACTATCTGACCTTGGGCATGTCACTAAATCACTGCCTCCCTGCCTCGGTTTCCTTAACAATAAACTGGGTTATAATAGGGATCAAATGAGATAATACTTATAAAGCCCTTAGCACAGTGTCCAGCACATAGAAAATATTGAATAAATGCTTATACCTTTCCTTTCTCCCTTCCTTTCTACCTTTGCACCCAGATGTCCATGTGCCATCCCTAGAATAACCAGTCCCTGGCTGTATTCCAACTCTCATACCCACTATGCTGCACCTTGCCCATTTGCTGCCTAGCCCTTATGTTCCATGATCTGGCCCATCTTGACATTGTCCAGACCTTAGCTCTGACTCAGAGATGCATCATTAGATCATAGATTTTGAGCTGAACGGGACTTCAGAGATCATCTAAACGTTTTCATTTACTGAAGGGAAAACGAAGTCCCAGAGAAATTAAGTGATTCCCAAGGTCACACAGGTGGTAAGTGAAGAAGACAATATTTGAATCCAGGCCCTCTGACCCCAAACCTTGTGTTCTTTCCTCTGTGCCACTCGGCTAACTGAGTAGGCTAAGGCTTCCTCTGACCTGTGTGATGAGAAGCCAGACATTCCCCACTCAGCTGATGCTCCAATGTAAGAGCTGTGTAAGAGTTAAGTTGCTATACCCCCAGAGTGGAGCAGTCCGGGCCTTGGCATTTATCTTAGTCTATTGAGCTCAGCTCTTGTGATTCTGAGTTTCAGGGAACAGGAAAAATATTGCCACTTAGCGAGAAAAGGTCAATATTGCTGTAAAACAAATGACAGCTGATCAGCGGGGTCCACTGGGTGACAAGCATGGCATGAAGCTGAATGGGGAGGCCTGAGTCAAAGCATCAGAGGGGTAGGACCTGGAGGGAGCGCAGAGGTCATCCGGTCCAAGCCCCTTCTTGGAAAGATGCAGAAACTGAGGCTGGGAGAGGGCTTTTGACTCGTCCACAGTCAAACAAGCAGAGCCAGGATTGGGACCCATGTTCTTTGGGTCCAAGTTGACCAACCAAAGTACTCAATCTTGTTATCCAGGGCCCCAGTCTCTGCCCTTTAAGTGAGTCTAGATCTATCCCATTCAACAAAAATTTAGTGAGTACAATTTTCTATTACTTAATCTATTTGTGTCATCCCCCCCCACCTCCCCAATTAGAATGTAGGTTCCTCGAGGGCAGGGATTATTTCATTTTTGTCTTTGTATTCCCAATTCCTACCAAAGTGATTAGTCCACAATAAGCATTCATATGTGCTGAATAGAATTACCTGACTTTGTCTCTTCTTATAAACTAAACACATGGACTTGCACAGAGTAGGTTCTCAAGGAATATTGAATGAATGAATGAATGAATGAATGAATGAATGAATGAATGAATGAGGTCTCAGGGTCACCCATACCTATTTGAGAAGATAAAACAGACCAGAGAAAATAGCTCCTGTCCTAGGACTGGAGCTCATCTTGGTGTATTCTACTCTCCATTGCTATTAACTAGGCAGCTGGGTGGTATAGTGGAGAGATAGTGTGGGCCTTACAGTAAAAAACCTATGTTCAAATCTGGTCTCAGACACTTAGTAGCTGTGTGGCCCCAGGCAAGTCACTTAATCTCTGTCTGCCTCAGTTTCCTCAACTGTAAAATGGGGATAATAATAGCACCTATCTCAAAGGGTTGTTGTGAGGATCAAATAAGAATAATATGTTTCAAGTTCCCAGTATACAGTATCCACTTAACAAATGCTTGTTTCTTTTCTTTCTAACTGTGAGTGTGCTAATGTTCCTGAAATGGAGCCTCCCTTCCTTTCAACTTAATTAATTTTGCTATTAATTAACCTCTTACATTCCTACTTTTTCTGCTCCTTTGAAAAAATGACCTCTGGCCTTCTTGTCTGCCAGATTACCCAGCTGGAACCTTGGTCCTAATCCATGCCAGCCGACTCTGCCCCAGCCTGCCTTGCCTCTCGCAGGAGGTGTGACAGCAGAAGTGATGGTAAAATCAGCCAGGCTGTGATCAAACACCCAGAGTCGTAACAGCCCCATTAATATGGACCAGGGCCAGTTCTTGCAGAAGTAGAATTTTACACCCTACTCCTTCCACCATGTGATTTCTACAGCTTTAAGCAGATAAAAGCCAATGCCTTGGCCTCCTCCACAGGCCGGAGAAAATCAATAAGCAATAAAAGTTAGCATGGGAGCAAATAAATTATCTCAATCACAGAAAATATCAGGAGGGTGTCAAACAGGGGAGACAAATACAGGCCTGCAATCCACAGAGATGAGAAGTCTCAGTGCGGGGCTGGGGTGGGTGGGAGGGATGCTAGCCCCATCTTGTATGGCCAACTCTGTCTCTGACAGAAAAAAAGGAAGGGGAAACACTTTTACTGGCACTGCATCTCCATGGATCTGGCCCTCCCAGCTCCCACATTTCATAGTCTCTGATTCAGGTTGAGACTTTGAAGTAGTCTGATCTGATGAGGTAGATTCAGATACTGGAATTGGCATCAAGGATACTTGGGTTCAGTCATTTTCCATTTGAGAAATGGTCAAAGGATATGAACAGGCAGTTTTCTGATGAAGAAATCAAAGTTATATATTGCCATATGAAAAAATGCTCTAAATCACTATTGATTAGAGAAATGCAAATTAAAACAACTCTGAGGTACCTACCACCTGACACCTATCAGATTGGCTAATATGACAAAAAAGGAAAATAATAAATGTTGGAGACGTTGTGGGAAAATTGGAACACTAATGCATTGTTGGTGGAGCTGTGAACTGATCCAATCATTCTGGAAAGCAGTTTGGAACTATACCCAAATGGCTATAAAGCTGTACATACCCTTTGACCTAGCAATGCCACTATTAGGTCTTTTTCCCAGGGAGATCATGGAAAAGGGAAAAGGACCCATATGTACAAAAATATTTATAGCTGCTCCTTTATGGTGGCAAGGAATTAGAAATTGATGAGTTGCCCATCAATTGGGGAATGGCTGAACAAGTTGTGGCATATGAATGTAATAGAATACTATTGTGCTGTAAGAAACCATGAGCAGGAGGATTTCAGAGAAACCCGAAAGGACTTGCATGAACTGATGATGAGTGAGATGAGCAGAACCAGGAGAACATTGTACACAGTATCATCAATATTATGTGTTGATCAACTGTGATAGACTTGATTCTTCTCAGCAATACAATGGTCCAAGATAGTTCCAAAGGACTCATGATGGAAAATGCTCTCCAAATCCAGGAAAAAAAGAACTGTGGAATCTAGATGCAGATTGAATCGTACTATTTCTATTGTTTTTGTTCTCGTTGTTTTTCTTTTTTGTGTTTTTTCCTTTTTGCTCTGATTCTTCTTTCATAGCATGACTATTGCAGAAATGTTTAATGTGATTGTACATATTTAACCTATATCAGATTATTTGCCGTCTTGGGGAGGGAGGCGGGAGGAGAGGGTGGAGAAAAATTTGAAACTAGAAATATTATTTAAAAAATGTTGAAAACTATCTCTAAATGTAACTGGAAAATAACAAAATATTTATATGGGGGGAAAAAAGAAGACTTAGGTCCAAATCCCACTTCAGATGCTTCTTAGCTACATGACCCTGGGCAAATCACTTAATCCCTCTGTGCCTCAGTTTCCTCATTTGTAAAATGAGAGGGTTGGATTTGATGACCTCTAAACTCCATCTCTAATCTCTGATTTAGGCTTGGTCCAGTGGTAAGTACTATGTCACTCAGGGAAGCACCCACCAAACACATTTGGACATTTCCCATTCATACTTGGGAATCATAAAGGTCCCTCTCCCCTAATCTGGGAAGGGACCTTAGAAAATGACAAAATAATAATAACTAGCATTCATATAATGCTTTGAAAATCTGCTAAGCACTTTATTATCCCATTTGAGCTTCTCAATAATCTTGTGATGATAAGTATTATAGGCACTATTATTACCATTTCACAAATGAGGAAGCTGAATCTCAGGGGGATTCAAATGACTTTTCCATGGTTCTGTGGTTCTTAGAAGAGCTAGGACTATGAACTCTGGTCAACACCACTCTACCCAACGCTCTACCCACTGGGCTATAATGTTAGAATGTAGAATCTTAGAACAGGAACACTCCCTGGGACATGAAAATACTAGAACAAAGAATGGCAGAACAGAAAATTGTGTAATCTAGGACATGGAATGCTAGAACATAGAATATGAGATTTAAAAAAAAAACCAGAATATTAAAGCTGGAAGGTACCTGAGAGAATGAAATGGTACAATGACAAATATTAGAACATGAAACAGAATATTAGGGAAGAATGGGTGCTTAGAACATGGCATTCTAGAACACAGAATGTTGAAATAAGTTGACCAAGATGCATTTATTAAGTACCTATTTAGAAGGCACTAGGCTGGGTGCTGGGGGTACAGAGACAAAAATCGAAGTGGTCCTGCCTTCAAAGAGCTTGAATTCCAGTGGTTGTGACAACATGTAAAATAGAAGCATATACATAATAAAGACAGTGATGGGAGGGCAGCTAGGTGGCACAGTGGATAAAGCACTGGCCCTGGATTCAGGAGGACCTGGGTTCAAATCTAGCCTCAGACACTTGACACTAGCTGTGTGACCCTGGCAAGTCATTTAACCTTCATTGAGCTGCCCCCACCCCCCACCCCCAAATAAAAAAGACAGAGTGATGGCTGGGGATGGGGACTGGGGAGGCAGTAAATGGGAGTGATGGGATGGAGAAAGAACTCTTGAGGGTACATGGCAGTTGAGTTCTGAAGGAAATGAGAGACCCTAAAAGGGGAAGTGAGGTGGGAGAACAAAGAAAGTTGGATGTTCGAGATGGGAGGAACCTTAGAACATAGAATGTTAAATGATTGAACCAGAAGGATGAGATCAATGAATCCCACCCTTTTCTGTTACAGATAAGAAAAGTAGGCAAGTGACTTCAAGGTCATACTGTAAGCACACTGAGCAAGGAATAGAATCAAAGTTCCCTTTCTTCAAATTCCAGGTTCTTTTCATTATATCTCTCTTTCCGCAAGCTGTGTGTGATTTCCCCCCAAGTAGTGAGAAGCTCTGAGTCCCCTCCAAAAATGGAGAGGAACAGGGTAGAAGTCTGTGCTGAGTACAGCAGTTGTGGAACTGGTTGGTACCCCTGGCACAACCTTCTTTCCTGCCACCCACACACTGCAAAGAAATAAATCCTTTGGAAATGAAAGTCGGGCTTGAAGTAAACAGATTAGTAATGGTTATGTGCTAGCACTTTATTAATTAATGTCCTAAATACATTTAAACCTAGGCATTTAATTTAGATTTATGGGGATAATTTAGATTTATAAGACTAGTTATTATGCGTTAAGTACAGAAAATGCCAATTGATTTTCATAGATGATATTTATTGAAGTGTAAAAAGAAAACTACGTTAAATTTAATTACCTTGCATTTCGTTTAAGAGATGACAGAAAAGTTTAGGGGAAAAAACACGCCTCACCTCGCACAGCTTGCCTTTCGTATAGATCATAATTTCCTCTTCCCCTTGCTAGTCATTTGAATAAAAACCAGACGTAGTACAGGGAGTGAAATATACACACAATTGCAATTGAAGATGCCGTCTGGAGCTGGAGTCTACACAGCACTCAGTATCTCAAAAGAAAGGAAGGAGAAGCAGGTATAAGCCAAGAATCTTCCACTGGAAGGGGAGGAGAGGTCATGAAACTTGCTACGATATGGAAAGCAAGGACATTGAGCTGTGAGGGCAGAAAGGCAGACCTGATAAAGGCACTAACCTCTCTCTATTTGAGGCCCCTTGTAGGCATCAGAAAAAATATGGGAGAGCCCAGGTTTCTGGGCTTGTGTTCCCAACCTGGCCATCATATTGTGGCCACAGAGCACATTGTATAGAGGGTAGAAGGCTCTAGGGGAGTGCCAGGAATCTCTCTTGAACTCCATTCCATGCAGCATTTTAGTCAACAGTTTGAATGAAGGCATACTAAGCAAATTTACAGATGACATGTATCTGGGAGGGAGAGTTAACCTCTTGGTTTGCAGAACCAACACCTAAGAAGGACCTGATAGGGTTGGAGCAATGGGTCAACTCCATAAAGCCCAATTATTAAGCACTTGCTAAATGCTTGCACTGTGTTGAGTCCTTGGTATACAGAAAAAGAGGAAAAATAGTTCCTGCCCTCCAGGTACTTACATTCAAACAGGGGAGACATGAACATGAAAGGGTTTATCAAAGATACATGCATCCAAGGCAACCTTAGCGTGGAAGATACTTGCAGCTGGAGAGGGTGGGCAAAGCCTGCTAGAGAAGGTGGCATTTGAGCTCAGTTCTTAAGGAAAGCAGCAATTCTTGTAGTGATGGGGAGAAAGAATCTTCCAGACATAAGACCAGTGCAAAGGCACCAAGGCAGGATACGTGTCCTTTGTGGGGAACAGCAAGTAAGTTGGTGTAGATGGATCACAGAGTACATGGAAGAGAGTCAGTATAAGAAAACTGGAAAGGGAGGAATGGGCTAGGATATGCAGAGCTCCAAATATTAAACAAAGGACTTTATATTTGATCCTATAGTTAATAAGGGGTCATTGGAGTTCATTGAGGGAGGAAGGGGTGATATGGTCAGATGTTTGCTTAAGGAAAAAAAACATTTTGCCAGCTGAATCTGGAGGATGGGTAGAAACTTGAAGCAGGGATCCCAACCAGAAAGCAAGAATTAATGAAGGCCTGAACTAAGGTAGTAGATGTGTGAATGGGCTCATATATGTGAAATGGAGATAGAAATGACAAAATTTGGTGACCAGTTGGGTCACATGGAGATTAAAAACTTGGGTGACAGTAAGGATTGTAGCACCCTTGTCAGTAAGAGGGAACTTTGGAAAAGAATGCACAATTAAAGAAAAGGGTATTAAATTCTGTTTTTGAAGTGTTAAATTTAGGATGTCTATGGGACATCCAGTTCAAAGGATCCAACAGGTAGTTGTTGATGTGGGATTGGAGCTCAAGAGATATATCTATATCTACATCTACATCTGTATCTATAATCTATATATAATGTGTATATAAAGGAGTCATCTACATAGAGGTAAAAGAACCCACGAGAACCAATGAGACCATCAAGTAAGAGAAAAGAGAGAGAAGATGGAAGAGGGCATAGGACAGAGGCTTAGGGTACACTCATAGCTAATAAGCTCAACATGGGTGAAGATCCAGCAAAAGAGATTGAGAAGGAATGGCCACACGAGTGGAAAGGGAGCCACAATTGCTATTCTTCCCATTGTAGATCCAGCTATCACCAACCTTGTAGCTGTTAGTCTTCCTCCTAATTTACATATTTCTGTTGAAGGCATCACTATTCTCCCATTCTCCCAGGTGTTATCTTTGTCTCTTCATTTGCTCTCACTCCACATACCGAGTCAGTTGCCAATTCTTGCCTTTTCTACCTTGACAATATGTCACTCATCTAACCCATTTTCTCCATTCAAGCTCTCATCACCTCTCACCTGGACTGTTGCAGGTCTTTTCCTCAGGTCCCTCCCACTCTAATCCATCCTCCACGTAGCTGCCAAAGCAGCTATCTCTTAAGCAGAGATTAGACCTGAGATCACTCCCTACCAAATAAAATCCAGTAGGGCAGCTAGGTGGTGAAATGGATAGAGCACTGGCCCTAAAGTTGGGAAGACCTGAGTTCAAATCTCACCTCAGACATTTACAAGCTGTGTGACCCTGGGTAAGTCACTTAACCCCAATTGCCTTAAACATCTGGAGCCATCTCTAGTCATTCTGATATATATCTTGCCACTGGACCCAGATGGCTCTAGAGGAAAGAGTGAGGTTGGTGACTTTGCACAGCCCTCCCTCACTTAAATCCAATTTACTACAAGTCATGACATCAGCCTAATGTCATTATCCTCCTCAAGAATGAAGGACAAACAACAACAAATTCCAGTGGCATCCTATTGCCTCTAGAGTGATATTCCAATTCCTCTGTTAGCTTTCAAAGCATCTTACAACTTGGCCCCAATCCATCTTTCTAGGCTCATTACACATTACTCCCCTTTTCATAGTCCGTGATCCATCCAAATTGGTGTTCTCTTTGTTCTTCACATATCCCCCATTTCTATGCCTTTGCATTGGTTATCTCCCATGAGTGGAATGCACTCCCTTCTGTTCACCACCTCAAAAAATCCCTGTCTTCCCTCAAAACACAGTTAAGACATCGCCTTCTACATAGAAACCTTTCCTGTTCTAGGAAAATGTCTAGATCCCACCATAAACTATCCTGCATTTAACTACATTGTATTTATTCTCTTTGTATTTATTACCTTTTCTCAACAAGTATTTATTAAATACTTATTATGCGTCAGGCACTGGGCCACTGTATATTTCTTTGTATCTTTGTTGTCTCCTGCATTAGAATGTAACTTCCTTGTAAGTAAGGATTATTTCATTCATTGTATTCTCAGAGAGTAGCACAGTGTCTAGCATATAGGGGATGATTATTAAATATTTGTTGACTGATTAATTGATTGCCAATGGTAATAAGCCAACCTAGTTCTGCTTAATCAAAGTACCTTCATTGGTCCAAACCAAGCAAAGATCCCTTCTAGCATTACTCATAATAGCAATGACAGACCACACACAAAAATAATAATTTGTTCTTCAGTCATTTTTCATTACTTTCTGACTTTTTGTGATCCCATTCAGGGTTTTTGTGGCAGGGACACTGGAGTGGTTTGCCATTTCCTTCTCCAGCTCATTTTACATATGAGGAAACTGAGGCAAACAGGTTCAAGTCACTTGCCCAGGGGGACGCATCTAGTAAGTGTCTGAGGCTGGATTTGATCTCCTGAAGAGGAGTCTTCCTGAGTCCAGGCCTGAGCTCTATTCACTGTTCCACCTAACTGTTCCATTTATTTGTTTTTATCAATAGCTATAATTATGGTATTGTTATATCTATTATATCAACTATTATTATGTTATTATATCAACAACAGCTGTAGCACTTCAGGGTTACAAAGCACTTAAAAAGACAAAGGGACAAAGGCATCATTATGCCCACTTTATGGATGTACAAACTGAGACTTGGCAAGGTATATCAACTTATCCCTGGTCACACAGTGCACATGGTGACAGAGCCCACATATTCCCACTCCAAAGCCCCAGGGGCTTCCCATTAAACCTACTTATGATTCAGTTATTCTATAAATAACTCCCTAAACCGAATTAACAAGGAACCTGGAGGTAAAGGCCGCTGGTGGGTGTAGGGGTATAGTGGGTGGGAAGGAGAAGAGATTTGGTTGTGTCTGAATGTTCTGAGCCTCCTGTTTCACTGGAAAATGTCTTGAAATGTCAAACAGATTACACTTCAGCACCCTTAATGTTTCATATAACTCCTATCTAATGTCGCCCCTGGCAACACCAACACGAGTCTGTATATTCTCTTTGATGCAGTCTTTCCTAATGCAGCTCAATCGACAAGAATTTGTTGGGCAAGCTGGGGGAGGGGGAAGGTGGGGGCTGATCTGCCACACTCTATTCAGGGGCAGCAAAGAGCTTGCAAAGAAATCCATCAGAAAGACTGGTGTTGCAACCTCAGAGCATATAGAACTTGACTGTGTGTCTCCAGCTTCTAAAGTTAGAGGCAATACCTTTTGAAATGAGGTGTTTTGAGTTGGGGTGGGGGGAGGGCTAACTGGAAGTATACTAGGCTATTAGACCTTTGGATTTAGAGTCAAAGGACTTGAGTTCAGATCCTTGTGCTGTTCACTACCTATGTGACCTTGACCAAGTCACTTAACTTCCCTTCTCTGGTTCTCAGTTTCTTTATCTGTAAAATGAAACATTTGAACCACAAGCACTCTAAGGTACTTTCCAGTTTTAAATCTTAGGATACAAGGGTCCTGTAAGAACCAAAAGTAAAAACAGGAAGTACCAACTGTGCTGCCAAACAGGAACTAGCCATAAGCCAGGCAAATGCAAAATCACATTAGAATATCAGACCTGGAAGTATCAAAAGTCTAACAACAATACTTGGTTAACACCAGTTAATCCTCCATACCATCCTTCCGTGATTGCTAAATTCAGAAGAAGTGAAATCTCTCAAGGCACTTTAAGTCTAATTAGAATTATGCTATCATTGAATTTCAAATCTAGAAGGTACTTAGGAACTACTGAGCTGGAAGGGACCTTAGAACATAGAATGTTAAAGCTGGGAGGGCATCTAGGTAGAGCAGTGGATAAAAAACCTGCCCTGGATTCAGGAGGACCTGAGTTCAAATCCAGCCTCAGACACTTGACACTTACTAGCTGTGTGACCCTGGGCAAGTCACTTAACTCTCATTGCCCCGCCCCCTCCCCACCAAAAAAGAATATCAAAACTGAAAGGGACACTAAAATGTAGAATATCAATGCTCAAAAGGATCTCAGAATATTGAAAGTTAAAGCTGGAAGAGACCTTACAATATGGAATTTTGTTGTCATTTTTCAATGGTGTCTGACTCTTCATGACCCCATTTGAGGTTTTCTTGGCAAAGCTACTACAGTGGCTTGCCATTTTCTTCTTCAGCTCATTTTATAGATGAGGAAATTGAGGAAAACAGGCTTAAATGACTTGCCCAGGGTCACACAGCTAGTAAGTGTCTGATGCCAGATTTGAACTCATGAAGAAAAGCCTTCCTGACTCCAGGCTTAGCACTCTATCCTATGTGCCTCCTAGCTGCCCCACAATATGGTATATGAGAGCTCAAAGGGATATTAGAAAATAGAATGTCAGAACTGAAAGTAACCTTAAAGCATAAAAACCTGGAACTGGGAAGGACCTTAAAACATAGAATGCTGTTCTTTTCTCTCAACACTTTCTCCCTTTATCGATTTCATTCAGTCCCAGGATTTTAATTCTCACCTCTATGCATGACTTCCAGCTCAGTTCCTCTAGCTTTGATCTCTGCCATGAGCTATAGCCTTGCATCTCCAATTATATTCTAGACTACCCCATCTAGATGTCCCACCAGCCCCTCAAGCTCAACATATCCTAAATGTTGGTTGATCATTGCCCTTAATTCTTGAAGAGGACCAAAATGACACACTATGTTACTG
The DNA here is from genome assembly GCF_019393635.1 of Dromiciops gliroides. NCBI lineage: Eukaryota > Metazoa > Chordata > Mammalia > Microbiotheria > Microbiotheriidae > Dromiciops > Dromiciops gliroides. The sequence continues at coordinate 602,442,130 of NC_057863.1, forward strand.
TCAAGTTACAATATGTCCAACTGTGGCTGATCAGACCAATACAAGCTCAGAATGCTCTACCATATGTCAGAAACAAATAATCTATGTGAACATTTGGAGTGGATTCTCTAAATTTGTGCATCTCACATTTCTTTTTAGCTACTTCAATTCTACTTTACTCATAGAGCACAGCACCTTCTCTGATTAGGGCATGCCATATTGGGCAGTCCTGTGCCAGTGTCTCCCATGTCATGCAATCAATTCCAAAGTTCTTAAGCGAAAGTGTCCTTGAGATAATGAGAGTGTCCTTATATCACTTTTCTGACCACCATGCAAAGCACTTGCCTTGTGTGAATTCTCCATAAAATAGTCTTTTACGCAAATGTACATTTGGCATTTGAACAATGTGGCCAGTCCATTGGCATCATCCATTATCCAGTACCCAGGAAAGCATGCTGTGATGAAACTAATATATAATACTGATGAACTTCTCCAGGAAACCAAATCTTTTGGGGTGGGGGAAACGGGAGGGCAATGAGGGTTAAGTGACTTGCCCAGAGTCACACAGCTAGTAAGTGTCAAATGTCTAAGGCCAGATTTGAACTCAGGTCCTCCTGAATCCAGGGCCAGTGCTTTATCCACTGTACCACCTAGCTGTCCCCTCAGGCAACCAAATCTTGACATAATTTTCCATAAGTCTTCACAACCAGCAGTATCAAAGACCTTGGTGAAATTGAAAAATGTGTACAGACTTCTGTTCCTGGCATTTCTCCTAGAATTGTCAAATAGCAAACACCATATAGATCTTTCTAAAGCCCTTTCTGAAGCCACACTGGCTCTGAGGTACATGGTCATCTTCCAGGTGAAAGATCAGCCTATTAAAAAGGGCTCTGGCAAGAATCTTGCCAGTAGTGACTAAGAGAGAGACCCCACTATGACTGTCAAAGAACAATCTATTTCCTTTACCTTTATAGAGATGAATGATGGCAGCATCCTTGAACTCCTTGGGGATAACCTCCTCTTGCCATTTAACCCCCAAAAAATTTAGCCAGGTTTTGTATGAGCAATGGACCCCACACACACACATACACACCTTGTAAATCTCAGTGGGAATATCATCAGCACCAGGTGCTTTGCCACATTCAAAATCCCTTCTTCAGTTGGGAATTTGTTTAAAGAGGGATTCACTTCAAACTGAGGTAAATAGCCAGTGGCTTCAGCATTGATTCATTAATGGTCTGTTGAGAACACTATGGAAGAGTTCAGCCTATCTCTCCAGGATCATGTCCTTATCACTAATCAATGTGGTTCCATTAATACTGAGTAATTGAGAGGTCTTTGGCCCATAAATAGCCCTCAGAGCATCATAAAAGAACTTTGGGCTATTACTATCAGCATAAAACTGAATTTCATCTGCCTTCTTGCTGAACAAGGAATCCTACATCTCTCTAAGCTTTTTTTTTTTTAATGGCATTATTTGGGAGTGAGTGGACAGGTTTATCTGGAGCTTGTAGGAATCACAGCCTCTCCTCTGCTATCTTGGCTCTGCCCCCCCTCCCTAAGTTTTTGATGAAGTGAAATGCCACCTTCAGAGAGATGGATGAACTATCTTGCTGTTAAACCCTATGGCATTATTGTTTTTCATTCAGCAGATTCTGAATTTCCCCATCATTTTCATAAAACCAATCTTGATGTTTGCAAGTGTTCTGACCCAGATGTGCAAAGGCAGTGTTTTAAACTGGAAGCTGGCTACTCCTTTTCTGCTCTACTGTTGCCAACCATGTGTTGGCTCAATTTTCCTTCCAAGTTTACAACAAACTGTTCCTTGTCAGAGAAGTGCTCTAATCTGTCGACCTTAAGTCTTTTGTTAGTCATTTTGCCTTGAGGTCACAGGTTTTGTTGAATGTGAATGTTTAGTTTGGAGAGGATAAGTCTATTATCAGTCCAGCACTCTGCACCACACATTGCCCCCATCATTCTTGCATCATTTCTGTCTCTTCTCCTTACAATGACAGTCTATTAAATGCCATAGTTTGCTGTGAGGGTGCATCCATGAAGTTTTATTGAATTTAGGTAAATAGAAGACAGCATTGGTGATGAGGTCATGAGATGCACAAGTCTTCAGTAGTAAGTGACCATTTCTGTTGTTGTTTCCAACTCTATTTCTCCCAAGAACTCCCTGACATGTCTGGAAGTCTGAGACAACTCTAGCATTAAAGTCACCCAGAATTATAAGTTTGTCCTTTTTTTTTTTTGGCACATTGATGATAAAGGTCTCCAAGTCTTTATAAAATTTTTCTTCTCAGGGTTTGTCATGGTGGGAGGATAGGCACTGATGATGGTGGCATGGCATTTCCCCCCAAGTGGCATTCACATTGTCATTAGCCTGTTGTTCACTCCTTTTGGTAGTCATACAAGCTTGTTGATTAGATTAGTTTTGATTGCAAAACCTATGCCACCTTCACAGCACTTCCCTTTACTGCACCTACTCCAGAAAAACATGCATCCAGCTCTGACTTCAGTTAGCTTACCTTCATTTGCTGCCTTGTTTCACTCAGAGATGCTATTTGGATGTGATACCTGCTGCATTCTTTCATAGCAAGATCCATCTTTCTTTCAGGTCTCATGGCTTTTGTGTTGTCTATAAGTGTGTGCACATTCCATGTACCCATGGTTAGTGGAATCATCTTTGCAGAAGTTTTTGTACATTTTTTTGTGTTTCAACCACAGAGTGTGAAGCCTGACTTCTAGTAAACAGGCTAGGCAAAGAGGGTAAGGGAGTTAAACAATTATCCAGAAAGATATTACAGGGGTGTTTTTGCTAGCACTGAGAGAGGATTCTGTTGTTTTGCCCATACTTGGATTGACGTCACAGTCTTAGGTGCGTCTCAGGGCAGGGAGGAGTGCTAGCACACCAGAGCTTGCAGCTGTAGTTGAACAAGACATTCCTCATAGTTCCAGGACAGAAAAGCAGGCTTGTGGTTGCTTGCAGACCAGACCACAGGTGAGGAGAGTAGTAAACATACCTCTCCTTAAATCATGCCATGTTGGAAGAACTGAAGACTTACAAATCTCTAGAAGTATCTCTGAAAAGAGCAGCACAAACCCCCTGAAGTTTAAGACAGTGAACCCTCCACACTGGAAACAATTCCCCAGTTTAACAATGAGTTAAAAGTCAAGAAATAGGCTGGGAAAATGAACAAACAGAAAAAAATTCTGACCATAGAAAGTTTCTATGGTGACAAGGAAAATCAAAATACACCCTCATAAGAAGATAACAATGTCAAAGCTCCTACATCCAAAGCTTCCAAGAAAAATATGAATTGGTCTCAGACAATATAAACCCTCAAAAAGGAATTTAAAATTAAATTAAGAGAGATAGAGTATGAGAGTGATGCAAGAAAATCATGAAAAAAATCCAACAGCTTGGTAGAGACACATAAAAAATAGTGAAGAAAATAACACCTTAAAAAAAACAGATTAAACCAAATGGTAAAAGAGGTACAAAAGATTACTAAAGAAAATAACTCCTTAAAAATTAGGATTGAGTGGATAAAGCACCAGTCCTGGATTCAAGAGTACCCGAGTTCAAATCCAGCCTCAGACACTTGACACTTACTAGCTGTGTGACCCTGGGCAAGTCACTTAATCCCCATTGCCACACACACACACACACACACACACACACACACACACACACACACACACACACAAATTAGGATTGAGCAAATAGAAACTAATGGATTCATGAGAAATCAAGAAACAATCAAACAAAATCTAAAGAATGAAAAATAGAATTCAATCTGATTCCCTCTGCATCCTAGCTTTCTCACTTCTGTTGATGGCACTATCATCCTCTCAGTCCCCCAGGTTTATAATCTTGGAATCACCATCGAGCCTTCCCTCTCTCTGACCCTCTATTTACAATCTCTTATGAAGCCCTGTTGATCTGACTTCCAAATATTTCTTACAACCATTCCTTACACTCTAATCATATGGGTTTTCTTTTAGCTGTGACACTCATCCCCTCTCATTGAACTAATAATATGCCTCCTGATTGTCCTCCCTACCTTTCATCTTTTTCATCTCCAGCTCATCCTCTGCACAGCTCCACAGAATAATTTTCCATGAACATAACATAAACCATCGCACTTTCTCAATGTGTTGATCAGAGTTACTGATTGTTTTATCTTCTTTCTTTTTTTCTATCTTTAAAAAATATTCTTTGTTATAAGGGATAGTACTCTGGGAGGGGGCAGAGTAAAGGATAAAAGGAGATATCTAGGTAATGTATGTAACAAAAGATATCCATAAAATCTGTTTTAAAATAATAATCTTTCATTTTTTTCTCAGGAATCCTTTTTGGGGTATCACTTGGACTCTAGCCACTAAAGTCCTTTGCAATTCTAAATTATGTGATTCTGTGATTATGGTATATATGTGTATGAACATGGCCTCTGGCTTACTTGAACTTACCTGGATGGATGGATAGATAGATAGATTCATACCATCAGGCACAGCCCACCTGTACTGTTCTCGTCTCAATTACTGAGTGCTGCTTGCATGGTGGGAGGAGTGAAGGGTAGAACCAACTCAGTTTTTTGTGAGTATGGGGCAAAGTGTTTAGGAAAGGAAGGGCACATTGTCGAGCCTAGCACTAGTGCTCAGATATGGACTTCCACCAGGTTAAAAAGAAATAAAAGATAGATTTCATTACTGTTTATAATCTGTGACATGAGGAGTATTAAAAGTTATCACAATTTCTAAGTATTTTCTTCTGCTGCCTGCCACAGCACCAAAAAATCTCACTTTTGAAGATTCATTGCTTTGGGTTAAGGCACTGGCTCCACTTACATTTTTGGACAATTCTATCTGAGGGCCAAAGAGCTTTCATAAAACCCCATTTGAGAGACCTGGAAGATTGATCATCCCAATAGGCCCTTCTGTGGATTGTAAACTTTGCTGGCACTAAGCCTCACCCAGAAGCATTATTGTTTATCCACTAGCAGTTCTCATGTAATGCCTGTACTCAGACCACTGTCCATCCTCCAAGCAGGCTTAAGGCCTATGCTTGAGGGAGGGTGAGTCATGGATGGGATCCTCCACCTCCATTTCTCCTATCTTGGTAAAGCACAATGGGAAGTACCCCATCTCTACCACAGCAGGCAAGCCTTGGGCCACAGGACCCCTATTCAAGATCTTATAATGTGTGATTTCTGGTGGTTGTGACTACAATCCGGAGGGCTGGCCATCCAGCCATGTGGAGTATATCCTTATTTGTGTACCTGTTACAGTCACCTAGCAGAAGGTTAGCTTTTTGAGTCCAGGACCCTTTTCCTGGATATATTTCTATCCCCAGTGCCTACCTAGCACAGTCCCTTGCTCAAAGAAGGCTTAAAAGTCATCTTTGTTGAGTTGAATTTGGGTAGAGTCAGCTGGATCCAAGGTGAGAGAAGGGCAAGCACAGTCTGAAAATCTGGGCAAGATTCTTAGCCAGAGAGTGAGAATAGCTATTGATGAAGCAAGGATTTGGGACTGCAAAGCTCTACTGGGTCAGAAAGCCAAAAGACAGGTAGATGGAGGAATTGACCATTTGTCTGACTCAAACCAAATCCACAAAGACTGACCTTTCTGCATTGTCCACAGGCTCTCAATTCCCACTGCCGAGCTTGTGGAAAGGAAAAAGGTTGGCCAAGCCTACTCCTAACTCATTCACCCTATCTCTGGGCTGGACTCATGCAATGTTCTATTCCATAGGAATCTTTCCTGAATTTTCCTGAGGCTCTGGATTATTGGGATGGCACTGGGAGAAGGTTTCCATCATGTCTGATGTATGTCCATTGTACATGGAGGAAGGAGGACCTCTAGTAATTGGGAAAATCAGGGAAGGCTTCCTAGAGGAGGTGGCACTTGGGCTGAGCCATGAGGGAATAACTCAGGAGGCAGAATTGAAAATAGAAAAAAATAGAGTATTTAAGGAGAGGCATCAGAGACTGCCTTTGCAAATGTACTGCAGGAGATAAATTCCTTGAGAGCAGGAACTGTCCTTTGGGTTTTTGTGTATCCCTGGTGCTTAACACAGTGTCTGGCACATTGTAGGATCTTAATGAATGTTTATGGATTGATTAACAATCTTGACAAAGCCCAATCTCTCTTCTGACACAAAAATAAGGAGTGTGGAAGAAAAGATTTCCAGGTTGTTAGATCATAAACAAAAATTAACTCCACAACAGCTTTGTCGCTCACCACATCTGAAGAGTTTGTAAATTCTGTGTATGGCCTTGCCTATCTGTTCTGTTGTTTGCACTGATTTGTTAGCATTGGGGCCTTATTACAAGGCTCAGCCTGTAGGACAGAAACATAATTTCTCCCTTCTTATCTCCCCTTTTAATTATAGCATTTTTACTGAGCTCTGTGATAGGTGCCACAGCTTTTCCCATTGTACTCATCAATCATGGTATTCTTCTTCCCATCCCAAATCACAGTCTCGTTGTCAGAGCTGGAAGGGGCCTTAGAACCCAGGATGTCAGAACTGGGAAGGCCTCTAGAACACAGAATGTCAAAGCTGAGAAGGACCTTAGAATTCAGAATGTCAGAACTGGGAAGACCCTTATAACACAGAATGTCAGATCTCAAAGGGCCCTTAGAAAACAGGATGTCAGAGCTGGGGGGAAGTCTTAGAACAAGGAATGTCAGAGCCAGGAAGGCCCTCGGAGCACAGAATGTCAGAGCTGGGAGGGGCCTTAGAACACAAAATAAATATCAGGGCTGGGAGAAGCCTTAGAACACAAAATGTCAGAGCCAGGACGGCCCTTAGAACACGGGTCAAAAGTAGAAAGGACCTTAGAACACAGAATATTAAAACTCAAAAGTTCTTTAGAAGCCAGAATGCTCAAACATAACATTTGTTGGAGCACAAAGGGCCCTTAGCCATCCAGTGGTCTAATCCTAGAGGAGTGAAATCAGTAGCCCAGAGATGGAAAGCCATCCACCAAAATTTCCTAGCAAATTAGCAGCATAACCAAAACCACACCATGGGTCCCCTGGGTCTCCACCCCGTGTTTGTTCCATTATCTCAGGCTGCCTCCTATCATCATTCACTTGGAGTTTCCTCTATCTCCTACACTCATCTAACCCAACACTAGAGTCATCGGATTGAAATAATTCTGAGGACTTTTGGTTGCTGTTTCTTGATCTGTTAATAAAAGCAAATTAGAGAATGGTCGTGAAGAATTGAGCTTAGTACTTGGATGGAGGAGAAACAACAAAGAGCCTTAACCACCCCTACCCCCAACTTTCCACTGGACTTGAAGAACTAGTGTTCAACTTAGTTCAACAATTGCTGATTAAAATAACTACTATATGCCAGATAAAGTAACTACTACATACTAGGTGCTAGGGATATAAAAGCAAACATGAAGCAGTCCCTTATCTCAAGGATCTCACATCCTTTGAGGAGGTAACAACATGTATATGGAACATTTAATACAAAATACATATAAAGTCATTGACAGGGGGGTGGGGGAGAAGGAAGGCACAGGTTCACTATGAAAGACACTGTGTTAATAATTGAACAGGGGATTCAGGATGCACAATGTACAGGGTAGAATAGGATAGATAAAGGAGAGAGATAGAGCTGATTCAGATATATATGGTGGATTGAAGCAGTACAGCCCAGAGACCAGAGGGATCTTGACTTGGACTAAGGTGAGAAATATTGACACAAAGGAGAGAAAAAAAGACTTCTAGAGAACCAGTGAGAGAAAGCTTTGGGCTGGAAGGGAAATGTGGCCACCGTGAGTAAAATACAGATTTGAGCATGATTGGGCAAGGAGGAAAGGAGCCTGCGTGGTCCCAGGATCTTCCATTTAAGCAATAGGACTCCCATGTGTGGTCCCAGGACATGCAGCCTGAGGATTTGAGACTATTGATTCCTGACTGGTGAGCCAGTGTTGGGTTAGCAACCACAAAAATAATAACATTGACTAGATCCCCTAGCAAGATAAACATGTTGGCTAAAATTATACATCAGAAGCTCACTATTTTTCCTTGCCTGACAGATGACAAATCACCATACTAGAAATACAGGCCTCAAAATACCCTAGAAAACTGAACCAACACATTGTACTGGAACTGGACCATTATCACAGACTGAATTGCTATCCTCAATCACCTCTCCCCCAACATAGCATTGAACCATAAAAATTTAGCGACAATATTTCAAGTCAACAAGCATTTATTAATCACCTATTATGCACCAGTCACTTCGCTAAGTTCTGAAGATTCAAAGAAAGGCAGAAAATAGATCTCAAGGAGATCACAGTCTAATGGGGAAGACAACATGCAAACAACTATGTTCAAATTAGCTAAAGGGAAGATAAGTTGGAGACAATCAACAGAGGGAAGACATTAACTTTAAAGGGATTGGGAAAGGTTTCTTACAGAAGGTGGGACAATCAGCTGAGACTTGAAGGAAGCCAGAGAAGCCAAGAGGCAGAGATGAAGAGGGAGAGAATGGGGAAGAGCAAATAAAAAGGCATGGAGTTGGGAGATGGATTGTCTTGTACTGGGAACATCAAGGAGGCCAGTGAGCCTGGACCACAGGGAATTAAGGTGTAAAAAGGCTGGAAAGGTAGGTAGGGGGACAGATTATGAAGGACTTTAAAACTAAGCAGAGGTTTTTAATATTTGGTCCTGGATGCAATAGGGAGCCATTGGAGCTTGTTAAATAGGAGGAGAGGGGTGCCATTATCAGACCTGGGCTTTAGAGAGGTCACCTGTAAGTCGAGTGGAAGATGAAATGGAGAGAGACTTAACAGAGGAAAATCCACCAACAGGTGTGATGTGATGAGGTTCCAGGCGGTGGCAGTGTCAGAGTAATCTGTATAGACAAGAGATGTTGCTAAGGTAGAATTGACATGAGCTGTGTGGCAGGTAAAAGATGAACCAACTGAGGAAAGAAAGGTTTAAGCTTCTGAGCACACTGATTTATTAAGTAATGCGTGCCAATTGCACAAAAAAAAAATTAGGATCAGAACTTTCTCACCTTTGGCTCTGGACGCCAAATAGAGGAAGAGATAGATTTTATGCATTAAAAAAAAAATTAATCAGGGCAGCTAGGTGGTGCAGTGGATAAAGCACCGGCCCTGGATTCAGGAAGACCTGAGTTCAAATCCGGCCTCAGACACATGACCCTTACTAGCTGTGTGACCCTGGGCAAGTCACTTAAACCCTGTTGCCCCACCTAAAAAAAAATACCAAACAAACAAAAATAATTAATCAAATAAGACCAATTGATTAAAAGAAAATTATTAACCCGTATACAAAATTAGGTAGCCCAATTTCTAATTGTATGAAAGACTAGGGATTTTTCCAAGTAACAAAGAGTAGAGCAAACAGGTGAAATTTCCTGAAATCAGAAAAAAAAAAAGAGGTGTTCCACTCCCCACAAATGTCTGTATTCAATCAAAAGAACATGGAAACAATAACTGGTTGACCAGTACAGGACCAGGTTTCAGATAAGATATATTGCTTGAGATGTATTATTGTTAAGAAAACTCCTTGAATCAGTTTTAGGATCTGACTGGGTTTCTGATCAGTATAGCCTAGGTCCATAGTTAAAGGTCTCTAAAAAGCAGGTTGGGGCTATCTAGGTGGGACAATGGATAGAATCCCAGACCTGAAGTCAGGAAAATTCATCATCATAAGTTCAAATCCAGCCTCGGATATTTACCAGTTGTGTGACCCTGGGCAAGTCACTTTACCTTACCTCCTCATCTGTAACATGAGCCAGAGAAGGAAATGGCAAACCACTTCAGCATCTTTGCCAAAAAAAAAATTCAGATGGGGTCATGAAGAGCCAGACATGACTGAAACGACTGGCCAACAACAAGCAACATGTAGAAGTGGTCCAACTTCCCAGCTACACAGGGCTAGGTTCAAATGATGGGACAAAGTTTTTTGTGATTACCGTAATTGGATAAAGTGTTTTTTCACAAGATGAAAATTAGACTAGACCCATAATTGAATAGAAAGGGAACTGAGCTAGCTCCAGAACTGAGTCAGAAGATGGAGGCAGAGCAGTTCATTCAATTACCACTACTACTTTCTGTTTTAATTACCTCAGCTAGCAAATGGTTGGGCATGGAAGATGAGAGACAGTGAGGAGTCAATGATGATATCTAGATTGCCAGCCTGAGTGTGTGGGAGAACAATGGTACCCTTGAGAGTAATAGAGAAGTTTGGAGGAAGGGAAGATTGGGGGGGGGGTGGCGCGAGGGAAGAGAATGAGTTTAGTTTTGGACATGTTGAGTTTATCTGGACAAGATCACGAAAAGTTGCAAAAATATAGGGCCCCTGAGACCTAAATACAACTCTCAATTCACACACACATATGCAAGCACATACATATTCACTCTCATGCATGCATGCATGCACATGCACACAAAAATTGCATTTGTAAAAATCAGGAATCTGTCCAATAGACCAGATATTCTGCTGCTGGATAATTAATTAAACTAATTAGAGAGTGGCGCTTGTTGATATTGCAGTCCCACTAATCCAACACTTCCCCTGAATACATAAGGGAGAGATAAGTCTATAGCTGAGTGTATCAGACCAAAATAATCAGACAACTCAAGTATTCCATATCAGATTGCCATAATTGGTCAATTCAATTCAGCGAGTCTTATTTATTTTCTAGTATGATGCAAGGTCATAGATTGAAAGCCAGAAATGAAGAGCCATCTAGTCTAACCCCGCTCATTTTACCCATGACAAAACTAAGCCCCAAAGAGGTTGACTTGCCTTAAATCACACAATTAGCAATCATCTGAGACAGGATTTGAACCCAGGTCTTCTGATTCCAAAGCCTGAGGTCTTTCTACTAGGCCATGCTGCCTCTAGTCTAGACTAGTAAATTGAAGGAACTGAGCACATGGGGCCTGGAGAAGAGAAGGCTCAGGAAGAACATGATAGCTGTCCTTGATTACTTGAAGGGCCATCGTGTGAGGCAAATGGGGACGGGATCAGGCTTGTTCTGGGTGGCCCCAGAAGGTCATGAGTGACTGAGTCAAGCTCGATGACAGGAAAGATTTCCTAACCATTAAAGTTATCGAATAGTGGAACAAGCTGCCTGTCTCATGAAGGGCTGGGGTTCCCCCTCTGGAGGTCTTTACACAGATGCCAGGCAACTGCTTTTCTTTATTTATTTTTTAATTGAAGACGTTGCTTTCAGGCAGGAGTTGGACCACATGAGTAGAAAGGCTGAGGACCCTTCCAAGTCTCAAATTCTGTGCTAGTCAAACATGTTTCTCTACCCAGATCTTCCTCCATCACCTCTGTGTGGCATGGATTCGAAGAACACCAGAACAGCTGAAGTCATCTGTCCCAAGTCATACTAAACTATACCCCTATCTACAACTTTGATGAACAGTCATCCAGAATTCCCACCCCCACCCCCACCCCCCCCCAGCCCAGTGAGGAAGGCATGCACTGCCTCTGATGGCAACCCAACCCATTTTGGGGTAGTTCTAATCGTTGAAAAGTTTTTCTTAACCTCAATCCTAAATTTGCAATTTCTATTCATTCTCAGTTCTGTTTTTTGGGGTCAAACAGAAAATCTCTAATCTTTTTTTCATATGACATCTCTTTAAAGACTATCATGCCTCTCTTGAATCCTCTCCCCTTCAGTAAACACAACCAGTAATATGGAAACATGGAGGGGATGTGGACTGGTAAAGACTTTGCCAGGTGGTTCCGAGTTCTGAGAGTTCTCCACAAGTTGGAAAGGCTTCCAACACAGGTGGGATGACACCTTGGCCCGGAAGGACCAGAAGGGCTCGTAAAACAGAAGCTTTGCCTCTGGGCAATGTATATTTTTGAACCAAAATGATTCATGAAGACTTTTGAAAGGCATTTCTATCTGTGTAAGTGTCAAGAGCATGCACTATATGGCATTGAAGAAAGCATTGTTACTGTTGTTTCTGTCATTGTCATCATCATCATTAGACCCGTGATTTTATCAGTATAGGAAGTTTTTGGTGGGTGAGAAATTCCCCTCTACCAATGTAGACCCACAACTATTCTGCAATTTACTGTGCCTAGGACACAGAAAGAAGGAAATAGCATTTGAGTACCTCCTACTGTCCTAAGCACTGTACAAATAGTCTCTCATTTGATCTTCACAACAACTCTGGGAAGTAGAAGCTATTATTATTATTATTATTATTATTATTATTATTATTATTATTATTTGCAAGGCATTGAGGGTTAAGTTACTTGCCCAGGGTCACACAGCTAGTAAATGTCAAGTGTCTGAGGCTGGATGAACTCAGGTCCTCCTGAATTCAGGGCTGGTGCTTTATCCACTGTGCCACCTAGCTGCTCTCAGTAGAGGCTATTATTACTACCAGTTTTACAGTTGAGAAAACTGAGGCAGACAGAGGTCAAGTGACTTGAGCTATTAAGTGTTTAGCGCCAGATTTGGGCTCAGGTCTTCTAAGAAATTAGAAATTTTCTGTCCTGATTCCAGGCCCAGGGCTCTATCTTCCTAGACACCTAGATGCCTCTGTTCATAAAGAGGTTAAATTGTGTGACAAAGGTCATGTAGCCAGTAAATGTGTGATAAAGGACTTGAACCCAGACTTTTCTGTTTCTAAGTTCACATTTCTGTCCCCCAATGCATGCTGCCTCTCCTGCATTATGCCATATACTTGTGTAGTGTATTGCATTTGGGGAAGCACTTTCCTATCTGATCAGATATCATGTTTTATCTGATCCTCACAGTACCCCTACTGGGTAGTCAGTGTGAGGACCATTTTACAGATGGATAAACTGGAGCTAAGAGAGCAATTTACCTAAGATCTCAAAGCTAGTTAGCAGTAAATTCAGTTCCTGAATCTTTTGACTCCCTGATACGGTGTAATTATAAGGAAATTATTCCCCCAAATGACCACTTTCCAAACATGGAATAGTCTGTCCCAAAAAGTAACAGGTCCACCCTGACTGGACATGTTCCACCAGAAACTAGTGACCACTTATCAGATATGTTATGAGGAAGTTCTTGCACTTGGCTTAAATGGCTACTGATAATTCTTTGCACTGAAATTCTGTGCCTCTGGGACTTGGCAGTTTATTAACTATGTGATGGGGATGGGCCAGTGGAAAGAACAGTGTTTGTGAGGCCAGAGGACCTAGGTTCAAATCTTGATTCAGATCCTTGCTACATGTGTGACCTTGGTCAAGTCACTTAAATTGATGAGCCTCCTTTTCTTCATCTGAAAAAGGAGAGGGTTAGACTAGATGACTTGAAGAAGTCACTTACCCTCAGTGAACCTTGGTTTCCTTATCTGCAAAAATAGGATAGTACCCTGAACATTACTTTCCTCGCAGGATTGGTGGAAGGAAAGTGTCTCATAAACTATACAGTACTATAGAATTGGGAGCTATAATTATCTGAGAAATAAAAACCCATTAACAGCATCAACGTCCCCGAGTTCTTTGGTTGTCTGAATACCATGAATCAAAACCCATTAATCTTGTGGGAAATAATACTCCCATGGAAAACTGTCTCCTGTAAAATGCTTAGGGGCTACTTCCTAGATAATTAAAATATAATACTAATGAGCAATCATAATTAAAGCCCACTGGAACATGCCATAAACTCCAATAGCCCAAAGCTGGTAGAACCATTTTGAAAAGATTTTAGAGAATTTCAGAATTGGGATCATAGAATTTTAGAGTTGGAAGGGATCTCACCAGTGCTCTAGTCCAACCCATGCCCTAAAAGGAATCTCCTTTATAACACGATGAGGGAGCAGGCCTTTATTAAGTACCTGCTGTGTTCCAGGAACTATGCTGAGATTCTAGGCAAAAAGTGAAAGAAGGTCTGCCCTTGAAGAGTTTGCATCCTTTTGGGAGATATGACATTTACATGTATAAATAAGTACAAAATAAATATAAGACTAACTCAGGGGAATGCCAAGAGCTAGCTAGGTCAGAAAAGGACTCATGGGGCAGCTAGGTGGCGCAGTAGATAGAGCACCAGCCCTGGAGTCAGGAGTACCTGAGTTCAAATCTGGCCTCAGACACTTAACACTTACTAGCTGTGTGGCCCTAGGCAAGTCACTTAACCCCAATTGCCTCACCAAAAAAAAAAAAAAAAGGACTCATGTAGGAGTGGAATTTCAATACTTATTGCATTCCCCATTTGAATGTAAACTCTTACAGGGTTATTGTTGTTCAGACAGGTCAGACCCTTCTTGAGAGCCTGTGGATCATACTTTCTATGGGTTTTTCTTGGCAAAGACACTAGAGTGGCTTGCTATTTCCTTCACCAGTGGATTAAGGCAAACAGAAGTTAAGTGACTTGCCCAGGGTCAGACAGCTAGTAAGTGTCTGAGGCTGAATTTGAACTCAAGTTTTCCTGACTACAGGCTCAGAACTCTATCCACTGCAGCACCTAGGTGCCTCCTTGAGAGTAGAGAGTATTTTGTTGTTTAAATTTGAATCTCTAGTTCCTGTCACATAGTAGGTGCTTATCAAATGTTGATCGATTAATAGATGGGATTTTATGGCATTTTAAGGTTTGCAAAGTAGTGTATAAATATAATCTCATTTTATCCTCAGTACAACCCTGGAAAGTAGATGCTATCATCATTCCCATTTTAAAGAAAATTGAGGCCAAAAAAAGGTTAAGTGACTTACCCAAGGTAAGTTAAATCTGAGGCCAGATTTGAACTCAGGTCTTCTTGACTCCTAGAGTCTAGGGAACACATTATAGGCATAGGTGACAGCCTGAGCAAAGGCACAGAAACAAGAGAATATCATCAGTGAGGAACACCAGGGAAGATATTTTGGCTAGACCAAACATATCCATTGAGTGGTCATCCAAGCTTTGTTTGTAGACTCTACTGAGGGAGAGCCCACTACCTCCTGCAATAACTCACTACCTCCTGAGATAGTCATTTCACCTTTGGATAACTAATTATTAGAATATTTTCCTCCTATTAAGCCTAAATTTGTTTCTTCTATCCAGGGACACTGGTTCTTCCCTGTGGGGCCAGACAGAATATATCTCACCCTCCTCCATTTGGCAGTCCTTCATATACTTGAAGGCAACTCTCATGCCCTCCCCACATCTTCTTTTCTCCAGGTTTAACATTTCTATTTTCTTCAATCTATGATGTCAACTTATGGCATAGTCTCAAGTCCCTCTATCTTCCTGGTTGTTCTCTTCTGGATAGACTTCTTAACTGTGGTCAGCCAGAACTGAACACAGTATTCCAGGTGGGGCTGGATCTGTGCAGAAGATAGAAGAATGATTGTACTCTTATTGATGAGCACCCTGATTCTCTCAACAGAGCCCCAGATCACATTAGCTTTTGTGTCTGCTGAATCACACTGTAGAGAGGTCCCCAGGCCAACCTCAATTCCTTTCTTGATAGCTGGTAATACATCTTATTCTTAAGTTGTTTTAGCAAAAGGAAATTCACTAAACCCATTCCATTAGGGGATACCTAGAAGTGTTAGGATTAGAGTCAATTTGAACTGATTGAGAACCAGCTAAAGGACAAGGTCTTCTAAGTAAGAATTGTTATTTTAATGTCAACCTGGATGGAAGTCTCTAGTTCAGTGTCTCATAATGACTCTGTGCCCTGGGTTGCTCAACATTTTTATCATTGATTTAGATGAAGGCATAGATGTGTATGTAAGGGATGCAGCTAGGTGGTGCAGTAGATAGAGCAATGGGATAGAGCTTGGAATCAGGAAGACTCATCTTTATGAGTTCAAATTCAGCTTCAGACACTTCCTAGTTGTGCGACTCTGGGCAAGTAACTTAACCATGTTTGCCTCAGTTCTTCATCTGTAAAATGAGCAGGAGAAATGGCAAACCAGTCCAGTATCTTTGCTAAGAAAACCCCAAATGGGGTCATAAAGAGTCAAAGGAGTAGGTCACAGGATGTGAGTACATTGAGGAACTAAGTGCTTACAGTATTTGAGGGAGAGACAATATGTATGATAAAGGTAGGACCTGGGAAGGAGAGAAAAATTGTGAGCCATGTTCCAAATTCATTGAGGAAGGAAGGAGAATGACCTGAAGGTCTGTAGGTAATAGTCACCAGGATTGAGTGGTAAATATGAATAACAAAAACCTCAAAGGAGGAGAAGCTGCTGAGTGATGGAGGTAGGGGAGAACTTAGAAGTGTCAGTGGGAGGCAAGGACTATTACAACTCCCTCACATCAGCCAGTGAACCAATGGGAATGAGCAAAGGTGCAGCTGATATCAAAAAGGGTGTGGTCAAGTAAATTGTAACATCAGTGGGGAACCAGGTTTCAGTAATAGCTAGTAGCTGGAAGAAATGTGGAAAAGAAATTAGATAAGAAGGGTTTTTTTGCCCATGAGACAATAATTCCACAGGGCAGAGTTGAAGGGCTGGGTGGTACTTGGTTGAAACTTTGAGATGAAAGGGTTGAGGAAGATTGGAACAAGGAATGAAGAGGTGGAAGTTAGAGAATAGAGTTTTGATGATGACCTACGGAGGTTCAGAATCACTTGGATGGGAAGGGTGTGACCAGGTATAAGAATGTTCATTGTATGGAGAGAGTCACTCCACTTCCCAAAGGAGGCTGGAGATTGGACTGGAGGCAGGTGCAGTAGGAGATGGGAGGCATGTGGACAAATGAGTGTAGGGGCCAAATTTAATATGTGGAGAGTTAATTGGGTGGCTCACTGTAATATTGGGATTCAGAAAATAATGAGGGACCTCTAGGTCCAAGACTTCCTCCCCTCTGAAATGCCTTTTTAGCTATTTCTCCCAGGCCAATAAGAAAGGAGCTTAACAGCCTCTTTTCCACAAACGAATCAGGTTTTATTAATGGGAATAAAATAGACAGAAAAGGTAAAATTAATAAAGCCAAGGATAAGGGAATACATAAAGAGGAAAACGGATAATCTCCCTAACTCTAACAAAAACCTATACAATCCCCCAAATCGATTTCAGCTCAGCTAATTCAAAGGGTTGGATTTAACTCACCATCAGGGGTCCGTAATTTCTATGGGAGTCAGCAGCCAGTCTCTAGTCCGCTCTGAATGTTCCTCAAAGGCCAGAGAGAGAGGAAGTGTGTGTGTCTGCTACTTCCTGTTGGGGTCCCCTTTAGTACTTTTTTCTCCCTTCCCCAAAGGGGAAGTCCTTCAAGTAGTGTAACTGAGGCTGGTTCCCTGTTGATGATGCAGTCCACAGCCTCTTCGGACACTCCTTCTCAGGGTTAGACTAGGTTTAACAGGGCGGGCCAGGTGTGGCTCAAGATCTAATCACCTTAAGTGGGTACTTGGTAGTTTCTCATTCACACCCAATTCAAACACTACTAAGTCAATCAAGTCAGACCCCTGGGCATCTGCCAAATTCCATTATCTTACCACATGAGTCAATCGAAGACCCTGCTTCAGTACTCTTTCCACTGAAGGATGAAGATTAGGCAGGAAAGGTGTGTATGGTAGGATTCAGAAATCAAATCTTTATAGCAGGAGAAACAAATTCTCATTCCCCATCAATGTTCCTTTTATGATGATGATGTCTAATATGTGTGAGAAACTATTCTAGGAGTTGAATAGCCAAAATACAGATCCGACCACATTACTCTCCTGCTCAATAAACTCCAGTGGTTCCCTATCACCTCCAAGATCCAATACAAAATGCTCTGTTTGAAAATAAAAATAAAATCCATTAAAAATTGCTCTACTTAACATTCAAAGTGCTTCCTAACCCAGCACCTTTCCATCCCTTCAGTCTTCTTACACTTCACTCCCCAACGTGTACTCTTTGATCCAGTGACATTGGCTTTGTGGTTCTCCCATGAATGAGACCTTTCATCCAGTAATTTTCTCTGGCTGTGCCCCATGCGTCCCTCCTCAGTTCTACCTACTTACTCCCCTGTCTTCCTTTAAGTCCCAACTGAAATCCCACCTTCTACAGGAAGCTTACCCCAACTCCTTTTTAATTCCAAAGCTTTCTCTCTTTTGATTATTTCCTAGTTGTCTTGTACATAGCTTGCTTGAGAGCAAGGATTGTCTTTCATTTCTTTTTGTATTCCCAAGTCTTAGTACAGTGTGTGGCACATAATAGGCACTTTAAAATATTTATTGACTAATTGACTAATTGAAGGGCTCCATAAGAGTGTAATCAGTGGTCAGTCAGTCAATAACAAGCATTTATTAAATGCTCTCTGTGTGTCAGGCAATGTGCTAAGTGGTGGGTGGTTGGTTCACTCTTTGTTATGCCCAAGATAGCCTGGACAGCCTCCAGTTCTCCCACAGTTATTGATTACAGAGACCATAGCGTGTGGGATGAGCAGAGGGAGAAATGCTTCTGGAAGACGAAGTTCACATGGATCAAATAATAGAATGTGATTTATTTTAAGAAGCAGGGTTGCACTATAGAGGAAGGAGCAATGGATCTATAATCAGAGAACCCAACTCAAACACCTTCCCTACCACTTAGTGGCTGTGTGACCTTGAGCAAGTCACTTAACCTCTGAGGTTCAGCTCCATCAGCAAAACAAAGGGTTTGGAACAGAGCCTCCTCAGGTCCCTTTCAGGTATAAATCTGTGATTCTTGAATACAAATGAAAATGCCTGGAATGGGAAAATGAAGTACCTTATGCAAGGAATAGCAAGGAGGCAGAACCCAGAGACATAACAAACAATCAAGCAAAGAAAAAGCCTTTGTTCTACATCCCCTTTCCAGCCTGTCTAAAATTCTGCAACCTTTGACCCTATTTTCCTTCCTTCTCCTTCCCTCCTCTCTAGACCCCTCCCCTTTTCCTACCCTTCCCCTTTCTTCTTTTCTGTTCTTTTCTCTCCTCTTTCCTTCTCCTCTCTCTTCCTCTCATCATCTTTCCTTTCTTTTTATCTCCTCTCTTCACCTTTCCTCTTTTCTCTTCTAATCCCTTCTCTTTTCCTCTCTTCTCTTCCCTTCCCTTCTCTGCTCCTTCTCTTCTCTCTATTCTTCTCTCCTCTCCTCTCCTCTCTTCTTCCCTTCTCTCTTCATCTTTCCTTTCTTTTCCTCTGATCTTCTCTCTTCTCTTACTTTTTCTTCTTTTCCCTTTTCACTTCCCTTTCTCTTCTCTTCTTTTCCCTAATCTCTTCCATTTTCCTCTCTTCCCTTCCTTTCCATTCTCTACTCCTTTTCCCTCCCCTCCCCTTCCCTCCCCTCCCCTCCCCTCCCCTTCCCTTCCCTTCCCTTCCCTTCTCTTTTCTTCTTCCTTTCTCTTCTCCTGTCTTCTCTTCTTTTCTCATCTCTTTTATTTCCCTCTCCTCTCCTCTTTTCTCTCCCCTTCCCTTTTAACTTTTTTTTTTTTGGTGAGGCAATTGGGGTTAAGTGACTTGCCTAGGGTCACACAGCTAGTAAGTGTCAAATGTCTGAGGCCAGAGTTGAACTCAGGTTGTCCTGAATCCAGGGCCAGTGCTCTATCCACTGCACCACCTAGCTGCCCCCTTTTCACTTTTTTAATAACCAATAATTATAGTCAGTGTATATATAGTTCTAGTACTGCAGATTTTACACTGTATCCTCTCAAATAGGGCTTTCCATATTTCCTTATATGCATCATATTTATCATTTTTATTGCAACATAATATTCCATTACATTAATATACCATAATTTATTCAGTCATTTTCCAGTTGTGGAACATATAGGTTGCTTCCAATTTCTTTTGCTATGACAAATAAAGCAGTTATGAATAATTTTGTAGAGATAGATCTTTCCCCCCTTTTATGGTATCTTTTAAAATAGAGTCCTAGCAATGGAATATCAGGGTTGAAAAGTAGGACTAGTTTTATGACTAATTGTATATGGTTGTATTGTTTTCCCAGATATATGCACCTGTCGTCAGTCAGGCCAGCAATGTATTAGAGCACCTGCTTCCCCACAGTCTTATCAACAATGGATTTTTAGAGTGTTTTTTTTTTTCATGCTATGCCATTTTCATCAATCTACCATGGCATCTTAAGGTGGTCTGACTAATTTACATCTCTCTGATTCTTAGGAAATTTGAGCATGTTTTCAAATGGTAATTAAGAACTTATATTTTCTCCTTCATAAACTGTTTTTCCACACACTTTGAGCAAAGCTCGGTTAGAGAATCTGAATTATTAGTCATGCAAGATAAGACAAACAAATGAATCAGAAAGAAACAACAATACAGAAACGGTTCAGTGGTTAGACTACTAGACTCAGAGAACCTGGGTTCAAATCCTGACTTGGACACTAGTTTTGTGACCCTGGTCAAATCACTTAATTTCTCTTTTATTCTTAATTTCCACATCTGTGAAATGGGAATAATAATAGCTCCCAGAGTTGTTTTAAAGATCAAAGGATGTAACACACATACATATATGCATACATACATACATACATACATACATATATCTAAAACATTTTTAAGATATTATAATACTATATAAAGGATGGTTGTTATTGCTACAATGAGGACTACTACTACCACTACTACTGCTGCTCCTGCTACTACTACTACTACAAATTCTGGATTTCAGATCTCTACCTGATATATTTGTGATAAATCTGTTACTTTTGATTTTAGAGATATTGCTTTTGATTTCAAAAGTATATTTTATTTCTATAATCAAACTCACCAACTTTGATTCCAATTATTTCTTCTATTGGTTTGATTAACAAAATGTCTGTCCTATGATGAGTTGCAAAATATATATTACTGCTTTTTCTAATTTTTTAAGATTTGTTTTTCTACTTAGGTCATATATTCATTTAGAGTTTCTTGTGGTGTATGGTATAATATGTATCCAGAGCTGCTTTTTGTTTTTGTTTTTTAGCCCCAAAGCTATTCAGTTTTCCTAGAAGTTTTTATAATGTATATTGATTGTGTTGAAACCTGGGAACACCTATTGTCAACCTTTCCATTGGATGATCCTCAATTTCAATTCTCTGGAGACTGTAGTATTTCATGACTCACAGACATTCAATATCACCAGAATAATTTCAGTGTTAAAGAGATGGATCTTTGATTTGGAGAGAAACATGGAGTCATTAAAAGAACTATGAGATTACCAAAAGGCAATCCAGTCTGCCTTTCCCTCCTCCAGTTCAAATGAGAAATTATTCAGGAAAATCAGTATAAGAGAAGTCATCAGATAATTTTACCACTAGAAAAAAGGTGTGCTGGCCAAGTAGTAAGAGTTAGAGATAATGATAGTTAGCCATGGTGTGCAAAGTGATATATCCATAGACTTAGATTGATGATGATAGATAGATAGATAGATTCACATATGTATATATATATATATGTGTGTGTATGTGTGTGTATACATATATACACATATGTATTTCTAATCTCATTTGATTGTCACAACAATGTTATATGTCAGGTACTTATCATTATATGCATTTACATATAAGGAAATGGAATCAGATAGTGATCAAGTGTATCTACCCCATAAGGAGTAGCTGGAGTGTCCTCTCCAGGGCGCTGGCCTGGGTGGATCAATTGGAAAACAAGCTGTTGCCCATGTAGCAGGTTTTCCCCCTCCGTGACATTGGTGGATCCAAAGGAGAGGCAGAGCCAATACATTTTGGCACCAGTGCTGCCGCAGGAGTTGCCAGAGGGATATGATATCCAACATCCAACTGCCTAAGGGACTCCGACTCCTGATTTTTCCTCGGTGTTAACTCCCGAAGCCTTTCCCATATATGGGTATAGCTGCAAGGCATCGGAGGTTTAAAATCAGGGTTTCCTTTCCCTAGGTGGGTTGCCTGCCAAGGCTAACGAGCCCCACCTGCCCAAACTGGCATACAGTAGACATTTAATAACTACTTATTGACTGACTTGTCCAGGGTCATGTGGCTAAGAAGGGTCTGAGGTAGGATTTGATCTCAGGTCTTCCTGAATCTAAGTCTAGCACTCTAGGTTCTGAACCACCTAGTGGCTTAACCAATGGACAACCAACAAAAAACCCCTATGCCCCACTGCTATCCATATAAAGTCAAGAGAATATAAAGAATCTCACCAACCCCCATGCATCCCCCATCCTCCAGATTATTGGGGTCTACCCTCATAATATATTAATGGGAAGAAATAGATGAATCACATGTGATACATGAGTGGGCACAGATGGGTTACAGCCTGCATCTGAGGACAGAGTATTTTTTTTGATATGAAGAGAGATCTACTGAAGAAAGTGGAGTGTAGGAGGGATTCTATTCCCTAATGATTTTTAAATGTGAGTTCATCAAACACCAATCTTTTATTTCATTGAGTTCTTTGTCAGGCTTCTCTATTCTGCACTATTGATTTAATTTTTTTTTATTCTAGTTCCAGGCACTTTTTAAAGTGATTACTCCAGTGCATTTTGATATCTGGTGGGGCTAATCTCCCTTTGCCAGTTTTCTTCTTCAAGGTTCAGTAACAATTCAGCAACCATTTATTAGGCAGCTGCTATGTGTCAAAGCCTCATGCTAGGAACTAGGTATAGAAAGACAAAAAATATGTAATCATGAAACAGTCCCTGACCTCAAAAAGATTATATTCTATATGGACATAAGGAAGTACAAAGTAATTTTCAAAGGGAGGGAGCATAAGAACAGGGAGAGAGGAATCAGGAATGGGTTTTTGTGAATGGTGTGTTGGCCCATGCCTATAGTCCTTTGCTACTAGAGAAACAGGGCCTTTCTAAGATTTCAGGTGTTCTCAGCTGCAGTGGGTTAAGCCAATGTGGTGTCTAAACTAAGGTCAGTATTAATATGGCAAGCTCCTGGGAGTTGGGAGGTAGAACCACCAGGGTTGCCTACAGAGGGACAAACTGGTTGAGGTCAAAATAAAGCAGGTCAAAGTTCTCCGCCTGAATGAGACAGAGAGACCCAGTCTTTAAGGTGAAAATAGGCCTTTTGTAATAGCTGAGCTGGACTTTGGAACAAAATAGAAATTCTAAGT
The DNA here is from genome assembly GCF_019393635.1 of Dromiciops gliroides. Taxonomy (NCBI): domain Eukaryota; kingdom Metazoa; phylum Chordata; class Mammalia; order Microbiotheria; family Microbiotheriidae; genus Dromiciops; species Dromiciops gliroides. The sequence continues at coordinate 602,465,076 of NC_057863.1, forward strand.
GAAGTAAGAAGAGTTATCCCAGGTGTGAGTAACCACTTATGCAAAGGCACAAAAATGGGAGATGGGAGGTCATACGCAGGAAACAACACATGGTTCATTTTGACTTGAATGGAGTCTGTGAAAGGAAATAATAAGAAATCACACTAGGAGATAGGTAGGTTACAGTGTGGGGAACTTTTAATGCCAGGTGAAGATTATATATTTACTTATATGTGTGCATGACCATATATGTGCATTGGATTGTAGGGCATGTTCAGGGAGGACCAGCACCTCTGGTGTGAGGGGTGCTGAACCCTTTTCAGGGCTGCTCATCCACCTTTGTTGTCCACCTGATCCACCCAACTCTCACCTGTGGCTCCTGTAACAGGTAGCATGCACTAGAAGCCGTAGCATACAGAGCGGCCACTTCTTAGTAAATCGTTTTAGCAGACAGGCTGAACCAGGTTGACGGTAACTAAGGGGTCTCAACCAAGGGATAACCAGTGGTAAGGTAAGGGGATGTATAGCCTAAATATGTGAAGACTTCCTCTGATGGAATGGGTAGATGAAAACACTTTGTTCCAATGGTCATGAAGGCAGCTGAAGCAAACTCTGTGGAATGCCTAGAGTTCAGTTAAACAGATACTGAGGTCATCCACTGCCTTCTGAGCCATCACCAGTCATCTTGCCTTTGTCCTGTCACTGGACTCTGATGACTCTGGATGAGACAATGAAGTAGACAACTTCAAGTAACTCTGCCTAACTTAAATATAATGTATGTACAAGTCAAAAGATATCACCCATACCATTTTACCCTTTTTACCTCTCTGAGTCCTGTGGCAACAGGCAAGTGATGAAGGAGCAGCTGTAGTTACAACCCTGCACACAGCAGCCCAGCCCACAGGGTGATCTTCTCACTGGAAGCAGCAGTGGGATTAGGCAGCCCGAGGGTGTCTGAGCAGTCTTTTAACAAGCACACTCCTCACCTCCTGGTGTGAGGAAGGGAATAAAAAAGGTGCCCTAAAATTGTATTCATACCCAACCCTGGCCTGACTACCATGGCAGTCAGGGATCCCACCATCCGCAAGTACAAATACAAAACACAAATACAAAAACTTCTGCAAAGATGATTCCACTCACCATCAGTACATGGAATGTGCACATACTTATAGACAACACAAAATCCATGAGACCTGAAAGATGAACAGCTCTTGTTGTGAGAGAACTCAACAGGTATTGCATCCAAATAGCAACCCTAAGTGGAATAAGGCTGGCAAATGAAGGCCAGCTTACTGAAGTCAGAGCTGGATACATGTCTTTTCTGGGGTGGCTACAGTGAAGAGAAGTGCTGTGAATCTGGTGTAAGTTTTGCAATCAAAACTAACCTAGTCCAAGGCAGAGCCAAGATGGCGGAGAGAAGCCAGGATTATTGCCCGAGCTCTCCCGAGTTTCCCTCAAAAACAACATTAAATCAAGCCTCTAAACGGATTCTCAAACTACAGAACCTACAAAAAGACAGAGAGACATAATATTCCAACTCGAGATAATTTAGAAGACTTTAGAAAAAGTCAGTCTTACTCAGGCAAAAGGGGAGTGCAGCACACCTCAGTGCAGTGCAGTGTGGAGGGGGTCTGGGCATGTTAGCAGGAAGCTCTTGGCCACAGTGGAGCAACTGAGGCCCCTTGATCCTGGCTCAGCAAGCTGGTGGCACAGCGGGACAGTTGTGAGATCTGCCAGCACCAGCTGAGAGGGCAGGCTGCCAGCTGGTGGGCCACCCACAGGACAGGCATGACTGGGCCTGGCCATCCCAGCACCTGGAGCAAGTGCAAGGAGAAAGCCCAGGGTGGTGAGGAATCCACAAGCCATAGAGGCCTCAGAGTAGAAAGCCAGTGACACAGCCCCTATCCCTCAGCACAAGAAGCTTGAAACAGTGACCCTTGTCAGTTATCCTTGTGCCCCAGGAGCAGACTTCAACTTTAAAAAAATAAGCTACAGGGGCAGAGCCAAGATGGCAGAGGAGAGGCTGTGACTCCCCCTAGCTCCCAACAAATCCATCCACTCACTCTCAAATAATACCATAAAAACCCCAAATCAGCCTAACTCACATAAGAACATAGTGAGACTATTTTCCAGCCAGAAACAGCAATTGAAATCGCCTGTTGATCTGACTGAAAGAGGAGCTCAGCCCATGGCCTGGACCTACCCAGGAATACATGCCTCTGAGTCTTCAACACCAGCTGCCTCTTCTGAGGCTTGGCTCACAGACCAGTAAGGGGGTTCAGTGGTTGGCTGGAGTGAAGTGGCTGTAGTCTCTGCTGGAGTTGGGGTGAAGGGCCCTGGTTCTGAACCAGTGGGCCAAATTGAGCGGTGGCAGCCCAGTGGAGAAGGGGCACAGGCATACCAAGCTTCCAACCATAGAAAATCTGATTTCAATCAGACGTCTACCTCCAGCTTGAGATGAGTAGACAAAGAAAACAGTGGACGATAGACAGCTTCTTTGGGGGAGGGGTAGACCAGAATACACTCTCAGAAGAAGATAATAACAAAGTCAAAGCTCCAACATCCAAAGGTTACAAGAAAAATATGAATTCACCTCAGGCCTTGGAACTGTGCAAAATGGACTTTGAAGAGAAAGTAGGAGAGATAGAAGGAAGATTTAGAGAAAGGAAGGAAAGAATGGAGACAGAAATGAGAGCGATGCAGGAGAGTCATGAGAACAAAGTCAACAACTTGAAAAGTCAAATGAGAAAGAAGATAGAAAAACTCACTGAAGAAAATAATTACCTAAGAACTGGGATTGAACAAATGGAAGCTATTGACTTTATGAGAGACCAAGACACAGTAAAGCAAATCCAAATGAATAAAAAAAAAATAGAGGGCAATATGAAATATCTCCTTGGAAAAACAGCTGACCTGGAAAATAGATCCAGGAGAGGTCATTTGAAAACCATTGGTCTACCTGAAAACCAGGACCAAAATAAGAGCCTAGACATCATCTTCCAAGAAATTGTAAGGGAAAATTGCCCTGATATTCTAGATGCAGAGTGAAAAATAGAAATTAAAAGAATCCACTATCACCTCCAGAAAGAGATCCCAAAAGGAAAACTTCCAGGAATATTACAGCCACATTCCAGAGATCCCAGGTGAAGGAGAAAATATTACAAGCAGCTAGGAAAAAAGGAATTCAAATACTGTGGAGCCACAGTCAGGATAACACAGGATTTAGCAGCTTCTACATTAAAGGACCAGAGGGCATGGAATATAATATTCCAGAGGGCAAAGGAACTAGGACTAAAACCTAAAATAATCTACCTGGCAAAACTGATTATAATGTTTCAGGCAGAAAAATGGGACTTCAATGAAAAAGAGGACTTTCAGGCATTTGTGATAAGAAGACCTGATCTGAATAGAAAATTTGACTTTCAAATACAAGGCCCTAGAGAAGCATAAAAAGGTAAACAGGAAAAAGAAATCATGAGGGACATTAAAAGGTTAAACTGTTTACATTCTTACTCAAGAAGATAATAATTCCAACTCATAATTCACAGGTGTGAATTGAATAGGAAGGGATGATATCTGTAAAGCATTTTTCCATGTTTTTTGTGGGACAGGCAGGATGGAGTGGCTTATATCTGAGACTGGATTTGGGCTCAGGGCCTCCTGGATCCAGGGGTGGTGCTTTGTCCACTGTATCACCTAGCAGACCCATGATGACATCTTTAAAATACAGTTAAGGGGTAAGAGAAATGGACTACTGGAAGAAAGGGAAAGAGAGAGGTGGAAGGGTATAAAAAAGCTCACGTAAAAGAAATAAGAAAAAGCTTATGGAGTAGAGGGGGAAATGGGGAAGGAGTGGGGGAGTGAGTGAGCCTTACTTTCCTCAGAATTGGTTCAAAGAGGAAATAACATACACACTCAAGTGTGTATAGTAACACATTTTACCCTGAGGGAAAGTAGGAGGGGAAGGGGAAAAGGGCAGGGGGAGATGAAGGAAGGGAGGGCAGAGTGGGGTAGGGGGCAGTAAAAAGCAAAACACTTTTGAGGAGGGATAGGGTGAAAGAAGATAGAAGATGGAGTAAATATCAAGGGGAGGGAATGGGATTGAGGGTAATACAGCTAGCAATAGTAACTGTGAAAGAAATGATGAGCAGGATGCTATCAGAAGGACGTGTGAAAAATGCAAACCATAAACAGAGGAAGAACTGATGGTATTTGAATACAGATTGAAGTATAATTTTATTTGTTAATTCTTTCTAAAGTTATTCTATTTTCTTTCACAGCTTGACATAACTGCACATGTATGACTTATATTGAATTACTTGATTCCATAGGGAGGGTTGAGGAGGGAGAAAGGAAGAAAATTTAGAATGCAGTTTTTTAAAAAATCAATGTGAAGAAGTGATGAACAAGTGGATTTCAGAGAAATCTGAAAGGACTCACATGAACTGATGCTGAGTGAGATGATCAGAACCAGGAGAACATTGTACACAGTATCAACAACATTGTGTGTTGATCAACTGTGATAGACGTAACTCTTAGCAATACAGTGGTCCAAGATAGTTCCAAAGGACTCATGATGGAAAATGCTCTCCAAATACAAAACAAAACAAAAAAAATCTGTGGAATCCAGATGCATATTGAACCATAATATTTCTACTTTTTTGTTTTCCTTTTTTGAGGTTTTTCCCTTTTGCTCTGATTCTTATTTCACAGCATGGCTAATGTGGAGACATGTTTAGTGTGATTGTGTGTGTATATATATATATATATATATATATATATATATATATATATATATATCCTATATCAGATTGCTTGCTGACTTGGGCAGGGAGGGGAGGAAAGGAGGGAGAAAAATTTGAAACTAGAAATCTTATAAAAATAAATGTTGAAAACTATCTCTACATATAACTAGAAAAAAATAAGCATAGCTTTCTAAAGACTGAATAAATAATATGTATTACAAACTTGCCAAAAAACCCTACTCTAGTCAACAAGCTTGTACACTTACCAAAAAAGAGTAAATGACAGGCTCATGAAAATGCAATTGCCACTTGAAGGAAATGCCATGCCACCATCATCAGTGCCTATGCTCCCACTATGATGAGCCCTGATGAAGTCAAAGAAAAATTTTAAGAAGACCTGGAGATGCTCATCATCAATGTGCCAAAAGAGGACAAGTTTATAATTCTGGGTGACTTTAATGCAAGAATAGGCACAGACTACCATATGTGGCAGGGATCCCTTGAAAGAAAGAGAGTTAGAAACAACAGCAATGGTCACTTACTACTGAAGACCTGTGTATCTCATGACCTTCTCATCACCAACACTGTCTTCCATTTACCTAAATGCAATAAAACTTCATGGATGAACCCTCACAGCAAACATTGACATTTAATAGACTGTCATTGTAAGGAGAAGAGAGAGACAGGACATGAAAATGAAGAAGGCGATATGTGGTACAGAGTGCTGGACTGATCATAGACTTATCCTGTCCAGGGTAAATATTCACATTCAACAAAAGCTGTGGCCTCAAGGCAAAATGAAAGAAGACTTAATGTCAATAGATTAGAGCACTTCTCTGAGCAGCAACAGTTTGTTACTAACTTGGAGGAAAAGCTCAACCAACACATGGTTGGCAACAGTGGAGCAGAAAAGGAGTGGACAGCTCTGCAGTGTACAGCACTGCATTTACTCAAATGGGTCAAAACACTATAAAACAACAAGACAGGTTTGATGAAAATGATGGGGAAATTCAGAGGCTGCTAAACAAAAAACAAGAATGCCACAGGGTTTACCAGCAGGATTGTTCATCTGTCTCTAAGAAGGTGGCATTTAACTCAAAAGTAAAATACAAGTGAAGCTTAGAGAGATGTAGGATTCTTGGCTTACTAATAAAGCAGATGAAATTCAGTTTTACCCTGATAGTAACAACCAAAGCATTTTTATTTTTCCCTGAGGTCTATTTATGGGCCAAAGACCTAGGGTGCATCTCAACTACTCAGTGCTGATGGAGCCACATTGATTAGTGATAAGGACATGATCCTGGAGAGATGGTGTCAACAGACTGTCATCAATCAATACTCTAGCCATTGACCATATATCTCATTTTGAAATCAATCCCTTTTTAGCAGAATTTCCAACTGAAGAATTAATGTTGAATTCCATTAGAATCTTCTTGTGCAGCAAAGCATCTGGTGTTGATTCTATTTCAGCTGAGATTTACAAGGCAGGGGGCCCATTGCTCATACAAAAACTGACTAAAATTTTCCAGGTCATATGGCAAGAGGAGGTTAAACCCCAGGAGCTCAAGGATGTTTCCACTGTCTTTCTCTATAAAGATAAAGGAAATAGGCTGTCATGTGACAATCACAGGGGGTCTTTTCAGTCACTGCTGGCAAGATTCTTACCAGAGTCTTCCTTAATAAGCTGATCCTTCACCTGGCAGATAGTCCTCTAGCCAAGAGCCAGTATGGCTTTAGAAAGGGCTGAGGAGGAACAAGATTTCCAGGGTGGAGCCAACATAGTGGAAGAAAGGCAATAATCTCTCATAACTCATGACACAATTGCTTCAAAAAAACCCTCCAAATGATGCCATAGTAAAGGGCTGAGGAATGGTCAATATGGTGTTAGTTGCTTGACAGCTCCAGGAGAAATGCCAGGAACAGAACAAAGCACACAATGCTCATTGATTGGAACAAGGCTTTAGATTTTATCAGTCTTTAGAGCTTGTGGAAAATTATGTTAAAATTTGGTTGTACAGAGAAATTCATCAGCATTGTATGTCAGTTTCATGACAGCATGATTGCATGGGTTCTAGATAATGGCTGATGTTCTCACACTTTCCCCATTACCAATGGAGTGAAGTAAGGTGGGTGTGCTTGCTCCCATGCTTTGTAACATGATGTTTTTAGCAATGTTGCCTTCAACAAGTACAAAATGGCATCAAGGTCAAGTACCACATTGATGGTAAATTATTTAATTTGAAAAGACTACAAGCCAAGACTTGGGTAGAGGAAGAGTTGGTGCATAATTTTTTTGTTCATAGATGATTGTGCATTCAATACAGCCTCTGAAGATGACATGCAAACAAAGTGTGGGTTGATTCTCTGCTGCTTGGGCTAATTTTGACCTAACAATTAACAGCAAGAAAACACAGGTTCTCCCCAGTCAGCACCACACCATTCATATGTGGGATGATTAGTTACAGCAAATAGAGAAGTTCTGAATGCTGTAGATAAGTTCACTTACTTTGGCAGTATACTTTCCAGGGATGTACACATTGATGATAAAGTTGATGCACACATTAACAGAGCTAGCTCAGTGTTTGGAAGGCTCCAACAGAAAGTGTGGGAGAAAAGAGGTATTAGACTGGCTACCAAACTGAAGGTCTAGAGATTGTGTTGACCTCCTTGCTGTATGTCTGTGAAACCTGGACGGTATGCCAGTACCACACCAGGAAACTGAATCACTTTTATTTGCATTATCTTAGGAATATTCTGAAGATTACCTGGCAAGATAAGGTATCCAACACTGAGGTCCTCTCCTGAGCCAAACTGCCAAGCATTCAAACTCTACTACAGAGAATGCAACTCCAATGATCTGGTCACATTGTTTGAATGGCAAACATATGATTATTTTACAGAGAACTCACATAAGACTAGAACTCAGAAGAAATGATACAAGGACACTCTCAAGGTCTCAAGAACTTTTTAATTGATTGTTCGACAATCAGAGATACTGGCGAAGGATCACCTAGCATGGCATACCCACATCAGAAAAGGTGCTGTGCTTTATGAGCAAAACAGAATTGCAATACCTCAAAATAAACATGAGATACACAAATTTAGAGAATCCACCCCAAATGTTCACATGGACTGTTTGTGCCTGACATGTAATAGAGCATTCTGAGCTCATATTGGCCTGATCAGTTAGTCGGACACATTGCACTTTGATTCCAACATAGTGATATCATTTTGGTCCTCTTCAAGAATGAACATATTATCTTCTTTTTTGAAGGTAGCAATCTGGGACCCCTTGCTTCTCACCAGGTTAGATGTTCTATTTTGGGTCATCAGCTATTCAAAACCATAGCCTTAGGGGCAGCTAGATGGTGCAGTGGATAGAACACCGGCCCTGGAGTCAGGAGTACCTGGGTTCAAATCTGGCCTCAGACACTTAACACACACTCACTAGCTGTGTGACCCTGGGCAAGTCACTTAGCCCCAATTGCCTCACTAAAAACAAACAAACAAACAAAAAAATATATATATAGCCTTCTGAACTCCCACCAGTACATCTCTGAGCCAGACTATATAAGATGTATGAATTTCAAAGTAAAGGCATTAAATGGAAACATTAGTAAGATAAATAATGGGGAATTGAATGAAATATTTTTCTTAATTTCAAAATATATTTTTGACATATCTCTAATGTATTTGAGAGACTTATATGACTTATTGACTTCACATTAAATGTTATTTTAGATATTGGTAATTCATTTTATGTGTCTAAAGGGATCTTCTGTATAGAGTGGTGAAAAGAACAGATAAATTGATCTTTTTTTTGAACTTGACAAACATGAACAAATGTTTCTATTAAAAAAGCACATTGCATACAAAATTGCATATCTCCATTATATTCAGTTTACTTTTCTTTAAAGTGTATTTATATATATATATATATATATATATATAAAGGACAGCAACCAACATGATCATATTTCTCCTAGAGATAATAGGGAGACATTGAAAATTTTGGAGACAGAGAGGGCATGTTCAGATTTGTGTTTTAGAAATATTTAGAAATATCAGTTTGCTAGCTTGGTGGACAGTGGATTGGAAGAAAAAGATACTGGTATGAGGAAGGCTGATTAGGAGACTAATGCAAAAGACTGAATGAAAGATCATGAGAGTCTGAACTAATGTAGAATGGAGAAAATGAGAGAGATATGATAGTGGATATTGTAGGAATAGAATTGATAAGGTTTAGCAATTGATCAGATCTGTGAATTAAAGGAAAGTGCAGAGGCAAGGACAATTCCAAGGTTATGAACATGAAAAATAGGAAAAATAATGAGCTTATCAATAGAAGTAGGGAAGTTTGTGGGCCTGATGAGCTCTGGGAGAAAATATAATGAATTCCATTTTGGATATGTTGAGTTTGAGATATCCATGTCATTCACATAAAGATATCCAGTGTTTTTTGTTGTTATTCAGTTGTTTCAGTCATGTCTGACTCTTCATGACCCTTTTGGGAGATTTCTTGGCAAGATAATGGAATGGTTTACCATTTCTTTCTCCAGCTGATTTGACAGATGAGGAAACTGAGGCAAACAGGGTTAAGTGACTTGCCTAGGGTCAGACAGCTGGCAAGTGTCTGAGGCCAGATTTCAATTCAGGTCTTCCTGACTCCAGGCCCAGCACCCCCAAGTCCATTGTACCACCTCGCTGCCCAGAGCTACTCATTAGGCAGTCGGTTAATACAAGACCAGAGCTTAAGGAAGGAGATTTCCAGAGCTAGGAACTACCTGCATAGAGGTGATATGCCCATGTGAGTTGCAAAGATCACCTAAGGAGAGAGTGGAGAAAGAAGAGAAGATGGCTTGTCCCACTTAATGGCTGGAAATAGAAGGATGTTATGACAAAAAAGACTGAGAAGGAGCAGTCAGAGAAGCAAGAGGAGAACCCCAGAGAGAACAGTGTCACAAAGACCAAGGAAGACAAAAATGGCTAGGAGAGGGTGGTCAGCAATGTTAAAAACAGAGAAACTAAGAAGGATGAGGGATAAGCAAAGACTTTTCATTGTATAAACTATACTATCACTAGCAAATAGGTCAGGTAATTGATGGGGATAGAAGCTTTTCATCTGTCTCTATGCTGAAAGATATATAGATTACCGGTCAAATCCAGCCTCCGCCACTTACTAGCTCTGTGACCCTGGGCAAGTCATTTAACTCTAATTGCCTCAAAGATTAGATAGAAAGAAAGAAAGAAAGAAAGAAAGAAAGAAAGAAAGAAAGAAAGAAAGAAAGAAAGAAAGAAAGAAAGAAAGAAAGAAAGAAAGATAGATAGATAGATAGATAGATAGATAGATAGATAGATAGATAGATAGAGATGGTAGATAGGTAGAGGATAGATAGATAAAATAGACAGATAACACCATCTGGTACTGGTATCTATTTTTTTTTCCCTTTCAACAAACATTTATTTTATTTTCCATTTACATGTAAGGGTAGTTTTCAACATTCATTTTCATAAGATTTAGAGTTCCAAATTTTTCTCCCTCCCTTTCCTCCCCCCTCCACAAGATTGCAATCAGGTTATATATGTACAATCCACAAGTGTTCTTTTTATCAGTTCTTTCTATAGCAGTGCATAGTATGCTTCCTCATTAGTTCCTTGGGATTGTCCTGGATCATTGTACTGCTGAGAGTAGCTAAGTCATTCACAATTACTCATTGAACAATACTGCTGTCACTACACACAATGTCCTCTCAGCTCTGCTCACTTCACCAAACATAGATGTTCATTACTCTTTCAAGGTTTTTCAGGGATCATCCTGTTTGTCATTTCCTGTAGCACAAGTCCATTCCACTACAATCATATAACACAGCTTTTTTCCATCATTCCTCAATTGATGGGCATTCCCTTGATTCTCAATTCTAGCCTCCACCAAGAGTTGCTATAAATATTTTTTGTACAATTTTCCCCCCTTTTCTCTTTTTCATGATTACTATTGTAAACTGTTTCCATTCCATCCTATTCCCTTCCCCATGATATTTATTCTATTATCCATCTTCTTTCATCCTATCACTCTTCAAAAGGGATTTGCTTCTATCTGTCCCCTCCCCCACTCTGCCCTTCATTTTTTTTGCCCCTCTCTCTTTATCCCCTTCCCTTCCTATTTTCCTGCAGGGTTATAGAGATTACTCCACCCAATTGAGTATGTACATTAGTCCCTCCTTGAGCCAATTCTAATGAGATTGAGGTCTTTGAGCCAATTTTGATGAGTGTTAGGCTCATTTACTGCCCAGATTAAATAGATTACTCCACCCAGTGGGGTGTGTCTATTAGACCCTCCTTGAGGCAGCTCTGATGAGTTTAAGATCTTTAAGCCTTTTCTGTAAAATTCATTTACTGCCCTGTTCCTCATCCATCTCTTCCCCCAGTCCATAAGCCTTTTCCTGTTACTTTCATGTAGGATTTCACTTCTGCCCTTCCCCCTCCCCCAGTGAATTCCCTTCACCACTCAATTTAACCCTAAAGATGTTATCATCTAGGTAAGTGACATAGTGGACAAATCATCACCCCTGTCCCAGCCAAAACCCCGCCTCAGACACAGGACAGTCACCCACTGTACAACCCCAGGTATGTCCCCTAGCTCCAATTTTTTTTTTAATGGTTCTCTAGGGTCTTGTATTTGAAAGTCAAATTTGCCATTCAGTTCAGGTCTTTTCATCACAAATATCTGAAAGTCTTCTTTTTCATTAAAGTCCCATTTTTTCCACTGAAAGATAATGCTGAATTTTGCTGGGTAGGTGATTCTTAGTTATAATCCCATTTCCTTTGCCCTTTAGAATATCATATTCCATGCCCTCTGGTCCTTTAAGGTAGCAGCTGCTAGATCTTGTGCTATCCTGACTGGGGCTCCACAGTACTTGAATTCTTTCTTTTTGGCAGCTTATAATATTTTCTCCTTGACCTGAGAGCTCTGGAATTTGGCTATCATATTCCTAGGAGTTTTCTTTGTGGGATCTCTTTCTGGAGATGATCAGTGGATTTTTTCAATTTCTATTTTAGCTTCTTCTTCTAGAATTTCAGGGCAATTTTCCCTGAGAATATCTTGGAAGATGTTGTCTAAGCTCTTTCCTTGATCATGGTTTTCATGTAGACCAATAATTTTCAAATTATCTCTCCTGGACCTATTTTCCAGATCGGCAGTTTTTCCCAGAAGATATTTCACATTGCCTTCTATTTTTTTATTCATTTGGATTTGCTTTATTGTGTCTTGGTTTCTCATAAAGTCACTGGCTTCCATTTGTTCAATCCTAATTCTTAGGCAATTATTTTTATCAGAGAGCTTTTGTACCTCCTTTTCCATTTGACTTTTCAAGCTGTTGACTTTTTTCTCATGTCTTTCCTGCATCACCCTCATTTCTCTTTCCATTTTTTCCTCTACCTCTCTAATTTTATCTTCAAAGTCCTTTTTGAGCACCTCTATGGCCTGAGACCAATTCGTATTTTTCTTGGAAGCTTTAGATATAGGGGCCCTGATGTTGACATCTTCCTCTGAAGGTGCCCCTTGGTCTTCCTTGTTACTGAAGAAACTTTCTATGGTCTTCACCTTTCTCTGTATGCTCATCTTGCCTTTCTTTTTAGCTCCTTAAAGTGGGGCACTGTTTCTAGGCTGCAGTATCCCAAGCTTAAGAAGTCCCAGGTGGTATGATTTAAGGAGAATCAGGTTCTTCCCTCACCTGGCCTGTTTCCTGGTCCTAGATGACGCCAGACCAACTTGCCAATCAACCAGCTTTGTGTGTTGTGGTTGTTAGCTCTGATGAGCCTGTGCCCCTCCCCCACCTGGGCCACTTCTACTGGAGCCTACCACCTGGTTCTCAGCAGGGGTGATAATCTAAGTTCTGCCTTAGCACTAGCATAGACCCCTGTAGTCTCTCCCCTGCCCAGGGCTCAGCCCACTCACCAGACTGTGAGCTTAGTTCCAGACAACACTGGTGCTTCAGCTGATTCAGAGGCTCTGGGGGTCTCCTTCTCTGGTGAGGACTTCCTGAGACTGGATCTGTGTCAGGGTGACTGTGGAGTTGGGCCCGACTCCTGTATCAGCACAGCAGCTCCCTCCTTCTGACCTTCCAAACCGTTCTTGGTTAGAAGATGATCTCAGCACATTCTTCTGTGAGTTTTGCTGCTCTGGGCATTTTCCTATGACCTTATTTGGATGATTTTTGGAGCGATTGTGTCATGAGTTCGGGAGCTCACTGCCTTTCCTCCGGTATCTTTTTGAAAACAGCCCTTTAATAGCCTGATTTCTTCTTCCAACACTGACTTATTTCAGTTATCCATTCTTTATTCACATAGCTACACCTCAGGTCAGACCTTTATCTCCTCCTGCCTAGATTATTGCAGCAGCATCTTAATTGTTCCCCCATCCTGAAGTCTCTTCCCCTCTCTGCTCCATCCTGCACATGCCAATGCCAAAGTGAATTTCTTTAAGCCCAGATCTGACCATATGACTTCCCTACAGAACTGATTCCAGTGGCTTCTATCACCTCTAGGATAAAATATAAACTTTAGCTTTTAACTCTCCAGGCAATCTGGCATCAACCCATATTTCCAGACTCACTGGGTATCATTCCCTCTCCTACACTCTTCCATCTGGCCAAACTGGTTTCTGTTACTCACTCACAATACTCCAGCTCCCATTCCTGTGTCTTTGTACTGGCCTTCCCCTGTGCCTGAAATGCTCTTCCTCCTGGAATGCTCTCCTGCATTAACCTACATCCCCTAGAGCTCCTCTCTCCCTTTAAATATAGCTCAGGCACAAATTCTGCATACTAGCAGCCTCCCTCCCAAAGTATCTTGGATTTAACTACTCTGTGCATGTATATGTAGACATACAGATATGCATGTATTCATGTACACACATAATTATTCATTAATATATTATTAACTTTATACTAATGGTATACATATACATACACACATATATGCATATATGTATGTGTCTATATATAGATGTATGTATGTTTATACTTATTGTCAACCCCATTAGAATGAAAGCTCATTGCTAGCATCAAACACTGCGCCTGGTTCTAAATAAATGCATCTTCACTGTTATTGATCTACTTCTTGTTTTGTGAGTGATGACATTTTACAGTTATCTAGATAATCATTCCTTCCTTTCAGATCCTCCAATGTATTAGTATAGAACTGTGTATACTCAATTTGATCATTCACTTGATTTCTATTGTTCATTCTCCTTTCAGATTTTAGTGATTTGGACTCTGGTCTCTGTCTCTGTCTCTGTCTCTGTCTATGTCTCTCTCTCTCTCTCTCTCTCTCTCTCTCTCTCTCTCTCTCTCTCTCTCTCTCTCTCTCTTCTCTCCCCCTCTCTCTCCTTTCTCTCCCTCCTCCCTCTTCCTGTCCCTCTCTCTGTGTCTCTTTTTCTCTTCTCTCTCTCCCTCTTCTCTCTCCTTCCTCCTTCTCCCCATTCCTCTCTCTCTCTCTCTCTCTCTCTCTCTCTCTCTCTCTCTCTCTCTCTCTCTCTCTCTCTGTTTCTGTCTCTGTCTCTCCCCTCTCTCCTCCTCCCTCTGTCTCTGTCTTTCGGTCTCTCTCTCCCCCTCTCTTTTTCACTTAGATTTGCTATTTATTTATCAGTTTTGTTAGTCTTTTAAACAAAAACAATCTTTAATTTGTTATTTCAAGTTCTTAAAAAATTATTCAATTGTTCTCTGCCCTGATTTTTATTACTTCTCTTCTGTTTTCTTTTGGTTTTAAATTTTGATTTTTTAAGTTTTTTTAGGTACCAGTTTGATTCACTAATTTTGTCTCTTTCTTATGGATATGGGAATTCAGGAATATGAATCTGCCTCTAAGGATTATGTTAGCCAATCTGGTAGAATTTGATGCATAGTGTCTATATTGTCATTCTCTTTGATGTAATCTATTTCATTTTTATAATTTCCTCTTTCACCTAGGCATTATGTCCATCTTTAGTTTCCATGGGGTCATATATCTTTAATTCATGACATCATTATTTATCAGTAGTTTTATTATATTATGGCTTGTAAATAGAATATCTAGATGCTCTGCTTTTCTACAGTTGCCTCTGTCTTCTTTGTGGTCCAACGCTGCCAATTTTGTATGTGCCATGAATGCTGAAACTGATTAAAAAAAAGTCTATATTCTTTGTTTATCCTTTTGAATTTCCTCCACAAATCTATGAGATTTAGTTTACTTATTACTCTATTCAGTTCTGTTACTTTTTTTCTTATTTATCTTTTTGTTGGATTTATCATATAATGATAATGGTAAGTTAAAAACTTCTATTTTTTTTTTGGTCTATTTCTCCACAAGGCTCTGGAGGTTTTCTATGTTATGAATCTTCCTGCAAAACTATTATTTAAGACTGATATACTCTTATTTTGTCTAAAACCTTTTAGCCTAACATAATGTTCTTTTTAAAAATCTCTTTTAATACCTTCTGACTTGAATTCAACTTTGTCCATGTTTGGTACCCCATCCCCTTTTTGTTACTTAGTAGTAAATTGGTGAATTTTAAACGACCCTTTTTGGGAATCTGATGAGATTGTTCAGGGAATCTAGGTAGTACAGTGGATAGAGCACTGGTCCTGGAGTCAAATCCAACCTCAGACACTTGACACTAACTAAACGTGTGACCCCAGACAAGTCACTTAACCCCAATTGCCTTAAACATTTGGAGCCATCTCCAGTTGACCTGATGTATATCTTGTCACTGAACCCAGATGGCTCTGGAGGAGAGAGTGAAGCTGGTGACCCTGCACAACCCTCCCTCACATAAATCCAATTCACTGCAAGTCATAACATCACCTCCCAATGTCATGGTCCTCTTTGAGAATGAAAAATAAACAACAATGAGATTGTTCTGAATTATATCTGTTTCCAGCAAGCATACTATTGTCAGAATCTGATTTTTAATGCATTCTAGGGCCTTTGTTTTTATTGAGTTGTTTTGCTTGTTTGAATTTAGCATTACAGTACCATTATTTTTTGTTTGTTTGTTTTGCGGGAAAATGGGGGTTAAGTGACTTGCCCAGGGTCACATAGCTAGTAAGTGTCAAGTGTCTGAGGCTGGATTTGAACTCAGGTACTCCTGAATCCAGGGCCGGTGCTTTATTCACTGCACCACCTAGCCGCCCCTACAGTACCATTATTAACTTTGGTTTTTTGTCAGTCATCGTGAGGAAGTCAAAATAAGCTTTTTTAATGTTCTGGTTATTTAAATTATTAATCCAAGCTTGGTAGAGCCATTCTATATGCAAAGTTTCTCTTTCTTATATTAATAATTAGGTATTTCACTTAGACCTGCTCTTTATCAAAGTTAAATGCTTTCCTTTGTGATTACCCTGTTATCTTCCCCATCCTGTTCTTGGCTTTCTTGCCCCACATACCTCCCAAATCTATTTCCCTAAAACATCCTTATGATCCCTCTACCGATTTAATCACTACAAGGCTCCGAGGGTTCCCACACCTTGTTAGCAACAGTTTTATCTTGGTTATTTTAAATACATCTCTCTTTTTTTTGCCAGGAGGCTGGTAGGTTTCTAAAAACTTCCTTCAAGTAGATATGTCTCTCTGGAAATTTTCCAAAGTGAACTTGGCTAGGTAGATAATATAAGTTCATTGCCCATGCTTCTTCATTTTATATGTGCTATATTACAATTTCTACCATCCATCTTTGTCCTCCTTGAAAAGTCCCCTGTGATCCTAATTATTGTTCCCTGGTAGGTGCTTTTCTACATTTATCCTGGTACCTTGATAAATAACAGTGGACTTTAACTATTATAGAGTGTGGTCCATTGAGTCTATCAATGACACTACTCCCCCTACCTAAAATAGGGGATAAAATGCTATATAACCAGGTACCTTAACCAAATGGGAAGTTGACTTGATTGAATCAAATCAAGCAAAGGCTTTCCAACTAAATGTGAAAAGTCCATGAAAAATTTAGATGTCTCTGATAAACCATTGTATGAACTGGACTGATGGGTGCACAGGAAGTATTCTGATTGGCTGATATCAGCAAGACACCCCTAGTTACTCTTTCTGCCACCTATACTGTCTAAACTCGAGTACTGTTTCCCCTAGGCTCTATCTGCACAGGTGGGACACTGTCACAGATTTTCAGGAAGATATTTTGCACCAATTGTTCTTACTGTACCACTTTAGTAAATATCCCTTTCTAAGAATTGAGTCTGGTATCAACTGATATCATGGTGGTGTAAAGAATTAATTGTTATTTGAGGTTTTTATGCCTAGGCAAGCACTGGCCTAGGGCTCCGCAAACAGCACAGTGCTCCACCCACTGGTTGTATCTGTTGCCATGGCGCTGGCACCTCATGTCATCACCACTCGCAGACACCTACATGGGCCTGGCAAAATTATAATGATTGGAAGCCTAGCGAGGGCAGTCATGTGACTGTCAGAGCAGCCATCCCATTGTCTGGGGTTGATGTGGGGTTTTTCTGGGATTGGGGGAGGAGAATTGGGCATTCTAGCTGGATGCTGGAAGGACTGGAGGTCTGCTGCATATTCTCAGCTGATTTCTGGGTGGTGGTATCTTTTGAGGTTGTATAATTTCCCTTTCCCCATTTTATTTTCTTTCCCTTGATTCTACTGATCCTGTTTGTGTTTTCTTTTGTTTTGTTTTGTTTTTTTAAGTACGTTCTTGTTAAAATAAATCCTGTTCTGTTTTGAGGGAGGCTGCCAGTCTCCTTCCTTGCCCCAATATTGCGGCGAGCCACTTAGCTAACACTCCCCAATTAAAAATTGGTCCCCACAGTGGGAAGAATAGTGGTAGGGGCCTATGCTCTATAGCATGAAAAAAAAACATTCCTAAACCCTAACCCTAAACATAGAACCTTGAAGGAACAGAGAAGAGCTCTGGGGCCCCCATCTCATCAGTGGGAGTTGGGATAAGTACCTCAGAACATGTGTAGGGCCATGGTGTGTCTACACATGCTAAGTTTGACATTTTTTCTTGAGAGCATCCCATGGACTTGGGAGAGGGGGTGGTATTTCACTTTTTTTGCAAGTTCAAGGAAAAATTTTAATGATTTCCTGAGCTATAATGTCCAGATTCTTTTTTTTTTCTAAGCTTTCCAAGATGTCAGTTCCATCATGCTCTATCCTTCAAGTCTGTGTATTTTCTGATAGTTTATATATTTATATTCCCAACTTCTGTTCATCATGTGTAGTTTTGTTTTCTGCTTTAGTACTGCTATTCATTGCTTCTATGAAATTTGAGGTTCTCTGTTTGTATTCTACATATTGGTCATTTTTCTGAATGGTTTCCTCTCATTCACTATATATATCTCTTTGTTCTCAGTTGATTTCCTACTTTCTTTATGCACTTCTGAAAACCATCATGGCTCGGGCTAAACAGAGTTCATACCACCAACTGAAACCTTCCAAGTTTAGGGAAAGCATTTATTTAGGGGCCATCTCATCTATTCTGAACTCCTCATCTTAGAAAAGAGAGACAAAATAAGTGACTTGCCCAGAAAGTAAGTAGCATTAGTGGGATTTGAACCCAGGTTTTCTGACTCCAAATTCAGGGATCTTTTCACTAAACTGTGCTATTTTTCATTGTAGCTTGTGATTTTCTTAACATTGCCAAATTT
Organism: Dromiciops gliroides; assembly: GCF_019393635.1. Classification (NCBI taxonomy): domain Eukaryota; kingdom Metazoa; phylum Chordata; class Mammalia; order Microbiotheria; family Microbiotheriidae; genus Dromiciops; species Dromiciops gliroides. The sequence continues at coordinate 602,483,452 of NC_057863.1, forward strand.
TGCGTCATTATTTTATTTTATTTTTGTTTTGTTTTTTGTGGGGGGGTTTCGGCTTCATTTTTTAATTCATTGTTTACCTATCCATTTGAGGATATCTCCTGGGATATTATGTGTGGTTCCCTTTTTTTCTCACTGAAACTTTAGCTGATTCAGTTATCCTATGGTGTGTGGTCTTCAGGTCAACATTCTGCTTTGCTCACTTTTTTTGTTTGTTTTACTTGTTTCTGATTTTTCCTGTTTGGCTTTCTCTTCTGTGTGTCTCTTTGTCCCTTTGTGTTCCTCTCTTCCTCCATGGGATGAGGGGAGAGACTGGCTCCTTCTGATCCTTTCCCTCCAGCATCTTAGATCAGCTAACCTCTCATGCTTTACCAGGAAACAAGATAAAACCATGTGGTGCAGGTAATAGTAAAGTTAGGCTGGTTCAGAACTGTTTGAGTAGCTGGACCAAAAAAAAGAACGTATTACTGATTAGATGTCAACTTAGAAGGAGGTCTCTGTTGGAAAGATAAGCCTTTAGTCCTATGATAGTTAGCATTTTTTATTTTTTAAACGGGGCAATGGGGGTTAAATGACTTGTCCAGGGTCACACAGCTCGTACGTGTCAAGTGTCTGAGGCCAGATTTGAACTCAGATACTCCTGAATCCAGGGCCAGTGCTTTATCCACTGCTCCACCTAGCCGCCCCTAGTTAGCATTTTTAAAATAAAAATCTGACCTGGACCTATCTTACAAGAATGATTATATACATCTCCTCCTCAGTCATTCTGTATTCCAGACAAACTCAGCCACTTACTGCTCCCATTATATGAGATTCAATTTCCTACCTCTGTGACTTTGCACAGTCTATCCCCCCCATGCCTGAAATGCATGTCTTTTTCATTTCTATCTCATAGAATTCCTTCAAAGCACAGGTCAGGAGTCATCTATTATAGGAAACTTTTTCTGATGCTCCTACTTCTTAGTTCTATCCTCACTGTGAAAGTGTTGGTGTGTTTGTATGTATGTATGTATGCATCTACCCATCTACATGCATACACACATGTGTATATACACATGCGCGTATTGAGTATGTGTATAAACATGTGTGCATGTATACACACAATGTTCCTATTTCTTTGTTGTAACCCCACCATGAAAGCATGATGTTTATATATGTGTATATGTACATTATGTATATATACATATGCATTGTGTATTTATTCATGTATTAATATATTTGTATATATACACATACATATATACATTTATATTTTCTTATACATTTGTGCATATATATAATATTTACATATATGTTAGTCAATAAGCATTTATTAAACACCTACTATGTGCCAGGCACTATACTAAACATTGGGGTTACAAAGAAAGGTTCAAAAAATAGCTCCTACTGTTAAGGGCTAAAATTCTAGCTAGTCTGTCTAAAATATCTAATGAGTGGTCGCCAACAAATTATAAGCTTTAGCAAGAGTTAGACTTTTAAGCATTTATTAAGGAGAATAAGAATTTGGTAAAGAGAAAGGCCTAGATTCCTATCTATTAAAGGGAGAGCACATTTCTAGCTCCGCTCTCCACCAGAGTCCAGAGGAAAGAGCGCCAGACAGAGCGCTAGTCTCTTCCTTCTTCCTCCCACTAGCCCACGTCACTTCCTGACGCCAAAGAAAAGACTCCTGGTCTTGCCCTCAAAGACCTTCGCTTCATGGGCAGAACTCTTCTACAGTAAGTCTCCAGCAGGTGGCATTATTCCAATCGTTACACTACCCTCAAGAAATTCACAATCTAATAGAGGAGAAAACTTGCGAACCACTATGTATAAACAAACTATATAAAGCCTAAATTGGAAATAACTTCAGAGGGAAGACATTGTAACTAATATTTTATTTGTGTTCTATCCCAATACAATCTGTGTTCTACCCCAGGACAATGTAAAGCTTATTGAAGGCAGGTACTATTTCATTTTTTGTGCATATATCCACACTGTTTAATCAGTACCTGGCACATAATAAGTGGTCAAGCTATGCTGGTGAAGAAGGAGGAGGAGGAAGAGAAAAAGAAGAAGAAAACAAGACCAAGACCAAGACCAAGACCAAGACCAAGACCAAGACCAAGACCAAGACCAAGAACAAGAACAAGAACAAGAACAAGAACAAGAATAAGCACAAATCTTCTGAGGTCTTTTCCAACCTCAAAATTCTGTGCTAAGCCCTACCTGGAAGGATATACAAGGGAAAAAAGAGATGGTAGGTAGATTGAATTGTCTTCCATACCCAAGTATTTCTATACTTGATTTAGGGTAACTAGATGACCAGGACTTTGCACCAAAGTACTAACATTTAGAGGGCACCAAAATGTCCTAAAAATATATCTTCCTACATAAATGATAAAACAAATGAATTTAGTGGCAACGACTAGTTAAAATAGGAAACTACAAGATCATGTACAAGTAACAACCATCTGTGAGCCACTATATAGTAACTGATTCCCCCTCCTATTCAACTGAATTAGTTGTAATTGCATCTTCTATTATGTTTCCACCATGAATTACAAAGATGATATTTGGGCTCTGTATGATTATTGCCATTTGGGTTGTTCAGTGCTTCTATAGGTTTTCAGAGGCTTTTGAATTGAGTGTTTAGAGACCTGCTGGATGAGAGGGGTGGTGATTTATTTCAATGATACCCTCACTACTCCAGAGATCCTGCCCAGAACACCAAATTTATCTGAGCAATCCTCTGGTTTCATGCCTTCTTGGAAGGCAGACAACTGGGCTTTAGTATAGGAGATCCTGAGACTCCTGCTGTTAAGCTAATTTCAATATCTCTGATGGAAAGTTAGTAATTACAAAGGCTGGGGGTAACTGATTTGTCAGATAGACAACTTAGGTTTTTCCAACCATGCAACTGCCTATAGATAACAACGTCCAGTATCATAGGTGACAATGAAGTTGAACTGACTGAAAATGAAGATCCAGTGGATCTGGTATTGATTGAAATACCAGGTGACATAAAGATGCCTAGAATCTCATGGTCAAAGAAGACAAGGATTGGGTACAGTGCAACCTCAAGAGGATGCCTCTACCCTTAAATGGATGGTAAGTAGCTCCTACTCCCTGATGCTGGAGTTTTTCCTGCATTATTCAGAATAAAATCAATTCTGTATTAATATCTTATATCTTATTAAATTAACAGAGAATCAGGTTATTATATGATATATCATATAATTGTTGTATTCTAAGTAGTTATGTTATATAGTTATATTTCTATTATATCATATTTACTATTTTATCATTATATAAAATAATATTATGCTATATAATAATTTATGATAATATTATGGTAACTTTTCAGGGGTTATTATGAAGACCAAATGGGATAATGTGCAAAGTACTTTGTAAACTTTAAGTGTTATGGAAATATTATTACTATTATCTAAAGTACTTTGCAAAACTTTAAAGCACTATGTAAATGTTATGTAATCATCTTTATGATTATTATTATTATCAATCTCAAAAAGGTAGCAAACAATAAGGCCAAATAAAGCCAATTTGGCCAATAAGGCCAAATAAAAAGGAGAAGAGGAGAAAGAGAAAGAGGAACAAGAAAATACAGCCAGTGAGAAGACAAGTCAAGTCAAGAAGCATTTATTAAGCACTTGCTGTAAGACAGGCACTGTGCTAAGTGCTAAGAATCCAATGCAACAGAATGACATCCCCTGCCCTCAAAGGGTTTACATTCTAATGAGAGGGATTACAAATAAAAAAAAGACAAAAAGGGGAGAGATTGCTACATATCACAGCATAGTAGAGGAAATCCAGAGAGTCAGGAGAGCAACCAGTAGAGGAATAAAGACAGCCTCCCTTGTAATATCGGATATGTCATTTTTCATGATAAATTGTTTCAAATGATCATTCCAAAAGCATTCTATTAAGCACCTATTGTGTTTTAGGCACAAAAATCACTGCTGGGGTGATGATAACAGAAAAAAATAGATCCCAACCTAAAGAAGCTGACATTGAATGGTGCAAAGAGCATGCCCACAGATAAATGGGCACACAAAAAAAGGGACACAGAAATGGTAGTGCTTTGCTGAAATGGCCAGTGAGAAGGCCAAAGCTGTGAAGAACAATGAGGAAGTCCAGAGTAAGACTAGGAAGAGTTGGCAGAGGTCGCAGAAAGGCAAATCCCAGCTTGATGTCCAGAAAAACATGCTCTCAGAGTTGTGACCGCAGACTCCCCCTCCCTCAAACAAAGGTCCAATGACCACTTATGGGGTTTGTCACTGGGGGCATCCTTGGTCTGGGATGGACTGGGCAAGGAAACTTCTAAGATCACTTCCACCTCTGAAGTTTTTTGCTTTGGGCACTTCAGCAATGGGTAAAGGGCAGAGAAATGTAGAGGAAGCATCAGAAAGACCATGCAGAGCCTTGAGAGGACATGCAGCATTGCAGAAATGTTGAACATGGAGTCAGGCAGACCTGGGTTTAAATCTCACCTGTTATTTATTAGCCCTGTAACTCTGAGCCTCAGATTCATCATATGCAAAAACAATGAGGTTGAGTTAAAAGACTTTTTATTTTTCAATTTTAAAAACATTTTTATTTAAAGTTTTAAGTCCCAAATTCTACCCCTCCCTCCCCTGCCCCCTCTCTGAGATGGTAAGCAATCAGATATAGGTCATACATATGCAATTATGCAAAACATTTCCATATTAGTCATTTTGTACCAGAAGACTGGAATAGAAGGGAAAAAATGAAAGGAAGAAAGTGAAAAAATAGTCTGTTTGTCTGGGTTCCATCAGTATCAGTTCGTTCTTTGGAGGTGGATAGGATGCTTCATTATTAGTCTTTTGGGACTGTCTTGGATCATTGTATTACTGAGAGTAGTTAAGTCATTCACAGTTCTTCAAAAAATAATATTGCTGTCGCTGTGTACAATGTTCTCCTGGTTCTGCTCACTTCACTACACATCAGCTTATGTACGTCTTTCCAGGTTTTTTGGAAATCATCCTGCTTGTCATTTCTTATAACACAATTATATTCCAATACCATCATATACCACAGCTTGTTTAGCCATTCCCTAATTAATGAGCGTTCCTTTGATTTTCCATTCTTAGCCACCACAAAAAAGAGCTGCTATAAATATTTCTGTACAAAGAGGTCTTTTTCTCTCTTTTTTGGCTGTCTTTGGGATATAGGCCTAGCAGTGTTATTGCTGGATCAAAGGGTATGCACAGTGAGTTAAAATAAGACTTTTAAGGTCCTTTTCAGCTCTAAATCTATGATCCAAGGAACCCCTACAATTATTGGAGATAGGGGACATGGTGTCTCTGGCCTCCACTCTGTGTGGGTCCATATGGATCCCCCACTAAAATATTGTGTGCCTTCCTCCCAGCCCCAGGAACTGCCTCTTCTCCCTCTGTCTTCATGTTTCTTCAGTTGGGTGAATAGCAGGGGCTTGGCGCAGACACTAGAGGATTGCTCGGACCAATTTGGTGTTCTGGGCAGGATTCCTGGAATAGCAAGGCTATCATTGAAATAAATCACCACCCCCTCATCCAGCAGGTCTTGAAACACTAAATTCATAAGCCTCTGAAAAACTTCAGGGGTTTTGAACAACCCAAATGGCAATAATCTGGCAGAGCCCAAAATTTAACTTTGTAATTCATGATGTGAACATAATACAAGATGTAATTACAACTAATTCAGTTGAGAAGGAGGAGGATTCAGTTACTGTAGTGGCTCACAGATGGTTGTTACTTGTTCATGATCTTGTAGCTTCTTATTTTAACTAGTCATTGGCGTTAAACTCAGGTGTTTCTTTGCTGCTTCAAGAGTATGTGTGGTATTTTTTTGTGCCCTCTAAATGTTAGTTCTCTGGGACAAAGTCCTGGTCACTCCACCCTAATTATAGTTCTGTAATCCAGTATAGAAATACCTGGAGTTGGAAGATGATCTTACATTCATTCCACCTTTTAAATATGGAATAGGTTAGATGTTCCCTAGAGGTCCAATGTGTTGAATTGCTCCATCTTTGCCAACTTCTCAATGACACTTGGTACCAAGGGGGAAAGGTACATATTTTTCCCAGATGGCAAGACCATTCATAGCTCTACAAACATGGGAGAGTCTCAGATCCCCACTTTTTATCTTAACAAATAGCATGGGAGCTCCAACAGGGGAGGTAAGGAACAGAAGCGCCTCATTCCTGTTCTTTTTCAATAATCCCTGCTGGGCTATCGTTTGGGGCCCAACAAATCAAGTCAGCTAGGTTTAGAGCTCTGAGATGATGTTAAATCCACAATTGAATGGCTCATAATAGGACAACATCTTGGCTTCTACTGCATTTAACACATTCTGATAGTTTCCATTTTCTGGAAGGAGTATAGGGTAGGGGGTACAGGGGCAGGATCTAGTATTGGAGGTGGCATGCAGCTGAGCTGAGTGATGTGTCTGGCCCTTCTGGGAATGGCAGGTAACTTTACCTGAGTCTCACATGATTGATAGATGATCTTGAGCCAATAATCTATCCCCAACAATCCTGAGAAGAGTCTGAGTAGGATGGAGGAACAGAGCAGTGACCTTCAGGGGCTTGTCCTTCTGGACCACTGGTTTGAACCCGAGAGCTTGTTAAACAATCAACAACTCCTAGTATATGTCTGGCATGGGCTGGGAATTCAAAATGCAAATATAAAGAATGAAACAATCTCTACTCACGGTGAGCTCCGATTCTAATTGAGGATACAAGTCATATATATATATATATATATATATATATATATATATATATATATATATATATATATATATATATATATATATACACACACACGTGTGTGTATGTATGTGTATGTATATGTGTATATATTATATTTGTGTATAGCTTAAGTATAAAGTCATTTAATATATAGTTATATAATATATTATATTGATTCATATTCAATATGACAACCTAATACATGAGTACTTTATATATAATGTGTATGTATATATATTTCTATTTAATTATTGAGTGTGTGTGTGTGTGTGTGTGTGTACATTCACAAAGTAAGAACAAAGTAGTTTGAGAGTGAGAGTACTAGCACTTGAGCAGATTAGGAATGATTTCACCCAGAATATGACATTTGGTTTGCACCTAACAAGAAGAAAAGAGTTCTGTGTGTTGGAGGGAAGGAAGGATTATCTATTCCAGGTATGAGACAGAACCAGTGCAATGACATGTAGGAGGAAGATGAGTTACCCAGTCATTGCTTTGGCTCCCACAACATTAGTATGGGATCTTAGAGGTAGCATGATGGTGGGTAGAGCAGGGGTGTGCTGGAAGATGCTTAACAACTTGGTCTCCAGAAGAAAAAAAAAAAGTGGCCACAACACTTTTAAGTTTAATTGGCATCATTAACATTTTCTCCATGACTTTCTCAAGTCTAGACAATCAATATAACAATAAATCAAGTCCTGCTTTGTAGTTTGCCTATTTCTGAGGTATAAATGCTCACACTGAAAAATTTAAGAGTTGACTCTAGTGAGCTTGTTCAAACTGCTCCCAGTGCATCTCTGTTGGAGGATGAAACTTGAATCCTACCTCAGATTCATGGGGTATGTGACCCTAGGCAAATCGCTGAACTTCTCAAGATCTCAATGACTTCATCAGTAAAATGGGATGAGGCTTGAATAATTATAGAATACTTATATTATCTATATTGTATAATTATATAATATATTATATAACAATATATAATAATAATAATGCATCACCATATTGTTGTGAAGACCACTATGTCAGTATCTTTGGAATACTCTCTCCCTTTCCCTTTTATTCTCTCTGTCTCTGTCTCTCTGTGTCTCTCTGTCTCTGTCTCTCTGTCTCTCTCTCTCTCTCTCTGTCTCTCTCTTCCCCCCATCCCCCCTATTCCCAGTCTCTGTCTCTGTCTACCAACCCCCAAACTATAGGGTCTGCTGAAGCCTCTGAGTCCACCATAGCTTGATTGCATAGTATTCAGGTCCCTGGCAGTGCAGCCTCATGAGTGAAGAACGGTAGAAGAACCATAAGACCAGTGGGACAAGGCTGGTCTACAGATGGAATGCTTTTATGTCCCGGTTGCTGTGGCTGCAGACAGGCCACACCATGGGTGGTCCCTCACTTGCATGGAACTCTATGATTGACTGGCAAGGGTGAACTGAGCGTAGTATCAGTCAACCTGCTCACCATCCCCCAGTCATCTTCTGGTAAATGGGGTAGAAAAATGAAGGGGCCTGGCCCAAGTTTGAGTGTGAACATGTACACACACATGTATGTGCACACACAGAGAGACACATGTGTACATACACACATGTACACACAGGCATGCACAGACACAGACACGCACATACCTACACAGACATACACAAACACATAGTGCACATGGACACACATGCATATACAGATGCACACACAGAGACACATACACACAGGCACACATCGGCATGTGCACACATGTACAAAACACACAAGCATGGATACATGTGCACACACAGATACACATGTACGTGCACAAATACACATGCATATACACATACAGAGAGACATACAAACATGCATGCAAATTCACACACCCACACACATGCACACACACACTGCTAGATAGTGTTGGCAATCATGTCCCCAGAAGAGTTCAGCCAGGCCTGCTCCTATATGGGACCCCAGTGTAGCAGCATTCCATGCCAAGTCCTGACTAAGGCTTTACTGGAACTTGACATACCCATACCCTTTCACAACTCCATTCCCTTACAGGACCTGGTGAATTTGCTGGTTAACCAACTCGCCTCCCTGGAGGAAGGAGAATTACACTTCCCTTGATTCCCGATATAACCCTCCCACATCATCCAAAGGGAGGGATCATCTGTAGGATCAATGACTTGCCCAGTAGGTAGCCTCCCATACTGGAAGGGCATAGCAAGGTTTCTCTGGCCTGATCCATTGGAAATCCCTAGGAATAAAAGTCCATAAACATTTTCAATCAATCAATAAGCATTTATTAACGGCTTCCTACGTGCCAGCATTGTGCTTGGCAATAGGCACACAAACAAAAAGTCCCTGTCCTCAGAGAGCTTGCATTCTAATCCACTAGGCAAGGAAGACCCCCCTCCCTCCTTGGAAAAAAATAAAGCCTAAGTGAATATCTGGGGCCTGGGGTCCTGCCTCCAGTTTCTATCTCAGCCAGGCACTAGGGCCTTGTAGCATGACGGGTTTGGGAGGGGGAAGACATCTCTATCCCAGAGATATGGAGTCTAAAGTCCTGTGCTTGCATCATAGAGCTAAAGCTTACAGCCTTAACATCCCGACAATAAAGTACCTGTCTTTGGAGATGGGACAATATTGTCAAGCTTTGCAGGGTACAAAGACTTGGAAAGGAGGAAGAAAGCAGGATGACAAGGGCAATAGTCCTTAATTAATATTCTTTAATTAATTATTAATCATCCTTATGCTGAGGATAAGACAGGAAGGGCTCAGGAAGGAAGGAGGACAGGTCTCATCCAAAGGCTGGGCCATGCCCATTACTGTAACAACTGTCACCATTGGTATCTGATGGTTTAACATAAACAGGAATGATGTTCAGAGAATATGAAGCCAGGGGATCCTGCCCAAATCTGGAGAATCAAAAGACCAAGAGGAATGTACTCAGCCTGTACTCAGACCATCCCCTGGTATCTGAATGTCTTCTGATTCTCTTATTGTTGTTCAGTCGTTTCAGTTGTGTCCAACTCTTCGTGACCCCATTTGGGGTTTTCTTGGTAAAGATACTGGAGTGGTTTGCCATTCCTTTCTCCAACTCATTTTGCAGATAAGGAAACTAAGGTAAACAAGTGAAGTGACTTACTCACACAGTCACTGTGTCTGAGGTGGAATTTGAACTCAGGTCAGCCTGGCACTCTGTGCACCATGGTGCCATCTAGCTTCCCTCTTCTGATTCTGAGGACCTCTGTATCATAACCCCTTAGTACCACCTCACACTACCTAGATGAATTCTACCACCTCCTCCTGACCAGCTACTTTGATTGACCCTCCAGACGTGGGAGTGAACTTTGGGAGTCACCAAAATTCAGCTTATCTGAGTATGGGTATCCCATGACAAATCCTGACTTAGGGTCAAAAAGAAGCAAACGGTTTGGCACAGCCTCAGGCTCTCACCAGAGGGAAAATGAAGCAGCAGTCAGTTTGTAGCATCCTGGTATAGAAGAAAGGTCACTGCACTTGGAATCAAAGGGAATGAACTACTTCATCGCCTGTGTGAATGTGGGTGACTCACCTCCTCTCTCCAGGCTATGGTCTCCTGCAAAAAGGGGAAGTGGCACTATGTCAGTTAGTCACACAACAAGCATTGATTAAGCACTTATTATGTTCCAAGGGACCTCTAAATCCTCTCTAGGATCCCATGGTAATAATTACTGACATTTATAACAGATTTTAAACATTGCAAAGTGCTTTGCATACTTTCATTTATGTCTTAAAAACTCCATCCTTAACTACTTCAGGAATTTTCATTCCCACTTAACTGATGAGGAACCAAGGCTTAGAAAGTTTAAATGATAATAATATAAAGAAAATCTGGTGCTGCCTGGGTATTATATTTCAGGGTCTCAGCATATGTTACTCCACCCCAAAAACTAATAAATAAATAAAAATTTTTAAAAGAAAGTTTAAATGAGTCTTTCATAGTAACACAAGTTGTAGGGTCAAGGGTGGGATTTGAACCCAGGTCTCCCTTACTCCAAGTGCAGCATTGAATTTCTGGATAATTGAGCCCCCTCTTCTGACAGCCCTTGAACTTTGGCACAGTTGTTGTTAAGGTAGAGACTAATTCCAGCATTCAAAGCCATAGTTCCTCAAGTAGATGTCTGTCTCTTGGGAGAGCACCTGGCTACTGATGAGAAGCATCAGTCACATCTTGTCCAAATGTGTAGTTCTCAGCCTGGCTCCTGAGGGTTGGCATGTGGCTTCTTATAGCCGTCCCTGAATGAAGTGGAGACTCAGAAATGATTTGTTTCATTCGGTCAATGCCGGAAATCAAGTCAGATTACTCAGGTCCCCTAGTGCCCTGGACTGATTGAATTACTCAGTCTAGCTGTTTATATCAGGGACTTGTACCAAAAGACAGAGCAAACTGCATTGCTTGATGGATCCCAAATTGACCGAAATAGTAGATATTTGTTGTTGTTATTCAGTCATTTCAGTCGTGTCTGACTCTTCGTGACCCTATTTGGGGTTTTCTTGGTAAAGCTACTGGAGTGGTTTGACATTTCTTTCTCTATCTCATTTGACAGATGAGGAAACTGAGGCAAACAGGGTTAAGCGACCTGCCCAGGATCACACAGCTAGTAACTATCCAAGGCTGAATGGTCTCAGGTCTTCATATGTGTGTGTATATACATATATGTGTGTATGTATATGTATATGTGTATGTACACATATTCACATACACATATATTCTATAGATACATATATGTTTATACACACATACATTCTACATATACATGTGTATATATGTATTTGTGATGCATATTGTATACACATGCATGTACCTACAAATAGACACACATGTATGTGTGCATATATAATTTCCTGGGTTATAAACCAAAACTATGGTTTAAAAACATACATCCTTGATGCAGTCAGTCCATCAGCAAACATTTATCAAGCACTTGCTGTGTGTCAGGCACACCGTGCTAAGCTCTGGGGACATGAAGGAGGCGCTCACAGTCAAATGGTAGAAATAACACATAAATCACTACGTACATACAAGATATGTACAAGACAATCGGAGGCAGGTGATCTGACAGGGGGAGACCTTAGCAGTTGGAGGGACTGGGGAAAACCTCCCAAAGAAGAGGGGGATGGAAGTCAAATCTTTATGGAAGCCAGCAAAGCTGGAAAACCCCAGCCTTGGAGTAGGGGGAGCCTGGGCTGGGAGCAGGGCCTGGCCCTCTTTGATCAGGAGCTGATTCCTTTTCTTCTGTCCCTAATCTCCTCACCCACCAAATAATGAAATTGGTCTAAATGATCATTGATGTTCCTTCTAACACGGATCCCCACAGTCTCCCCTGGTTATCTATGACCTAACAGCTCTCCTTAGGGGTCATCCAGTCCAACACCCTCATTTTACAGATGAGAGAAAGGAAGCCCAGAGAGGCCAAGGTTCCCCAGCTAGGTAAGTGACATGGATAGAATTCAGAGCCAGAGCCACAGATTTCAAATCCAACCCTTCTTCACCTGATTTCTCAGCCTGGCCTCAGTTTTCTCATCTGTAGGATGGAAATAATTCTTGTACTACACCTCACCAGGTTGTTGGAAGAATCAAATGTGTTATGGTTGCTTCACAGCTATAATAGAATAAGTAAATGCTATCTATCTATCTATCTATCTATCTATCTATCTATCTATCTATCTATCTATCTATCATCATCATCATCATCTTCCTTACAAACAACATACCTTTAATGTTTGGTCAGGCTCTGCCTGATGCTGCCCATTACCCACCTCTTTTTTTCAGTGTTCCCATAAGTACCAACGTTGGCTTTTACTTCCACCATATTGGGATTGGGTTTGGGTGTAACATGAACTGTACAAAAGCTCTAGGAATTAATTGTAAAAACCATCTCAATAACCACATCCTGAAAGAGGCAACAGGATATAATGGATAGACTGGCCTTTCAGTCAACATGACCTGGGTTCAAATCCCACCTTTGTACCACATTGGCTATGTAGTCCTGGTAAAGTCCCTTAACCTGTCAGTGATCTCAGGCAATTTTTGAAGATCCACATTTGTAATGAGATTTTCCGCACATACATCAATGACATCACAAGCCCTCTGATCTTCCAAAAATATTACCATAAACCTTTTTTCATAAGAATATCATCATATTCTCTAAACCACACCTGAACTGAGCTGATATCTCACTTGGTAAGAGTACTTCAGTATTACCAATACAATAACAATTAGCATTTATGCAGCACTTTAAGGTTTGCAAAACATTTTGTTAATATGATATTTTATCCTCACAAACAACCCTGGGAGATAGGTGCTATTATTAGCCCCATTTTATGGCTGAGGAAACTGAGGCAGGCAGAGGTTCAATGACTTGCCTGGGTCACACAGTTAATTAGTGTCTAGGGCCAGATTTAAACTCCAGGCTCAACTCTCTATCCACTGTATCATTTAGCTGCCTCAAGCATAATTGAAATCCTCTCACAGCATTTGAGAGGCTAGAGGAGAAATGAGAGGTCACCAAGTTGAACCACCTCATTTTTGTTGTTGTTGTTGTGAAGTGAAAAGGAATTAAGAAGTCTCTTGATGAGAGGAAAGAGGAGAGTATAAAAGCTGGCTTGAAATGTAACATCCAAAAGCCCTAAGATCTTGGCACCTGGTCCCTACCCGGCAAATAGAGGGAAAAGAAATGGAAGCAGTGTCAGAGTTTCTGTTCTTGGGCTCAAAGATCACTGAGGACTGCGACTGTAGCCATGAAATTAAAAGACACTTGCTCCTTGGGAGGAAAGCCATAAAAAGCAGACACATATCCTTGCTGAATAAGGTCCATAGAGTCGAAGCTATGGTGGTTTTTTAGGCAACATATGGCCGAGAGAGTCAGACTTAGTCTAAGGAAAGCTGAGCGCCTGAGGAATTGATGTTTTTGAATCGTTGAGCTGGAGACTTTTGAGAGTCCTTTGGACAGCAAGGGGATCAAATCAGTCAATACTTAAAAAAATTAATTCAGTCTATTCACTGGAAGGTTAAATACTGAAGCTTAAATACTTTGGCCACATAATGAGAAGACAGGTCTCATTGGAAAAGACCCCGATGTTGGGAAAGATTGAAGGCAAAAGGAAAAGGGGATGGCAGAGGATGAGATGGATAGATATTGTCATGGACACAATGAACATGAGCTTTGGCAGACTTTAAGAGAGTGGAGGATAGAAAGGTCTGGCATGCTATGGTCTATGGGGTCATGAATAGTTGGATAGGACTGGAGTCTTCCTGACTCCAGGCTCAGCACTGTCCATTGTATGTATCACTTATCTGCCTCAAATGAATTTAAAATCCTCTCATAACATTTAAGAGGCTAGAGGGGAAATGAGAAATCATCAATTTTTCCCATGATAAACTGAGGATCCAAGAGGAGAAAGGACTTAAGATGATAAACTTTGTGATGATTCCAGCTCTAATGGACTTAGAGCTGGAAGGAATCTGAGTTCCACCAACCCGACCTCATTTTACCAGTGATGAAGTGGAAGTTCAGAAGGGAGAAAAGACTTAAGGTTATATGCTCCTGGGAATTACAGCTTGGAGGTACCTTAGACCAGAGTCATTATGCTGGTGTCAAGATCACTGAATGTGGAGTCAGAGGAAGTGGGTTGGAATCTCCTCTCTGTCAACTTATTCTCTGTGTAACTTTGAGCAATTCACTTACCTCTGGGATCTCAGTTTCCCCCTCTGTAAAACCAACCTCCCAAGTCTAAGATTATGTTTCAGTCCAACAGTTTCATTTTATAGAAGAAAAAACAGAGACCTAACAAGGGTTTTCCTTTTCCTTTTCCTTTTTTTTTTCAATAGGGAAGAGATGGGTGGGGTGAGGAGGTGGGAGGAATGGAAATAAATGCTTGTCAACAGAAGAAAAGTAAAATATCATATAAGGTACATTTAAAATGAAGCTTATAGAGGGAAAATAACTTTCCCAAGATCACAGAAGCAAGTAGTGAAAATGAGATTCTAACCCAGGCTATCTAACAAGGCTCTTTCCACAATACCTCACAGCCTCCAACTTCTTTTAACCCCTTAACACCCATGTTGGCCACCAGAATTTATTAAGAACTTATTTATAGTTGGTGTGGGGGGGCAAGATGGTGAAGGAAAGGCTGTAACTTTCAAAGGTCCTGACATGATCCGTCCACATACCTTCAAAAAAATGTCATAAGACAATTCTTGGAGCAGCAGAACCCACAAAAGAACAGAGTGATATCATTTTCCAGCCAAAGATGGCTTAAAAGGGCAGCAGGAAAGGTCTAATGTACCAGGGTGAGAGAGGAGTGCAGTGCATGGCACAGATCCAGCTCGAGGCAGGCCAAGCCTCGAGAGCCTTGGAATCATCAATGTCAGCAGCTACTTCTGAAACTTGACTCATGGACCAGTTAGGGGATCCAGTGCTTGGCCAGGGGAAAATAGTAGGGGTCTGTGTGGGAACAGAGGCAGAGATCTGCTGTGTTGCTCAGGAAGAGGATCTGAGTGGTAGTGACCCAATGGGGGAGGGACACAGGCACACCAAGCTTGAGACCACAGAGAATCAGATTTCAATCAGATTTCTGCTTCTGGGTTAAAAAGGAAGCAGGCCTGTTGTTACTTAAAGGCCAGACAGAATGAGAATGAGTCTAAATTGTACCACCTGGGACCCCCTGTAGCTTGTGATAGTGCATCCTGGAAGTAGGGTTCCACATTAAGAAGGAGTTAAAAGCCAAGACATAGGTGGGCAAGATGAGCAGGAAGAGAAAGCAGCAGAGCATCAAAAGTTTTTTTGGTGGAAAGGTAGATCAAAATACACCCTCAGAAGAAGATAACAAAGTCAAAGTTCCTACTTCTAAATTTTCCAAGAAAAATATAAATTGGTCTCAGGCCATGTAAGCACTCAAAAAGGACCTTGAAGATAAAGTAATAGGGATAGAGGAACAAGTAAGAGAGGTAGAGGAAAAAATGGTAAGAGAAATGAGACTGATGCAGGAGGGTCATGAAAAAAAGTCTACAGCTTGAAAAGCCAAATTAGCCAAATGGAAAAGGAGGTACAAAAGCTCTCTGAAGAAAGTCATTACGTAAGAATTAGGATAGAGCAAATATAAGCTAATGACTTTATGAGAAATCAAGACATAATAAAGCAAATCAAAATGAATAAAAATAGAGGGCAATATGAAATATCTCCTTGGAAAAAGAGCTGACTTTTTGTGGTGGCAAGGAATTGGAAATTGAGAGGCTGCCAATCAATTGGGGAATGGCTGAACAAGTTATGGTATATGAATGTAATGGAATTCTATTGTGCTGTAAGAAACAATGAGCAGGAGGAGTTCAGAGAAACCTGAAAGGACTTGCAGGAACTGATGATGAGTGAGATGAGCAGAACCAGAAGAACACTATACACAATATCATCACCATTATGTGTTGATCAACTGTGATAGACTTGATTCTTCTCAGCAATACAATGGTACAAGATAATTCCAAAGAATTCATGATGGAAAATGATCTCCAAATCGAGGGAAAAAAAAGAAATGTGAAATATGGATACAAACTGAACCACACTATTTCTTTTGTTTTTGGTGCTGTTGTTTTTCTTTTTTGAGGTTTTTCCTTTTTGCTCTGATTTTTCTCTTATAACATGACTAATGCAGAAATATGTTTAATGTTATTATACATATATAGCCTATATCAGATTGCCTGCTGTCTTGGGGGGGGGAGGGAGGGGAGGGAGGGAGAAAAATTTGAAATTGGAAATCTTATGGAAACAAATATTGAAAGCTATCTCTACATGTAACTGGAAAATAATAAAATAATTTTATTTTTGAAAAGAAAGAAAAAGAAAAAGAGATGACCTGGAAAATAGATCCAGGAGAGATAATTAGAAAATCATTGGACTACCTGAAAACCATGACCATAAAAAGAGCTTAGACACCATCTTCCAAGAAATTGTCAGGAAAAATTGCCCTGATATTCTAGAAGCAGAAGGTAAAATAGAAATTGAAAGAATCCATCGATCACCTCCTGAAAGAGATCCCAAAAGGAAAACTTCCAGGAATATTACAGCCAAATTCCAGAGATCCCAGGTTGAAGAGAAAATATTGCAAGCAGATAGGAAAAAAAAGAATTCAAATAGTGTATAGCTACAGTCAGGATAACACAAGATCTAGCAGCTTCTACATTAAAGGATTGGAGGGCATGGAATGTGATATTCCAGAGAGCAAAGGAACTGGTATTGCAACCAAAAATCACCTACCCAGCAAAACTGTATAATCTTTCAGGTGAAAAAATGGGATTTCAATGAAAAAGAGGATTTTCAGGAATTCATGATGAAAAGACCTGAACTGAATAGAAAATTTGACTTTCAAATACAGGACCATAAAGAAGCATAAAAAGGTAAACAGGAAAAAGAAATCATGAGGGATGTTAAAAGGTTAAACTATTTACATTACTACATGGGAAGATGATACTTCTAACTCATAAGAACTTTCTCAGTATTAGGGCATCTGGAAGAAATATACATTGACAGAGGGAACAGGTGTGAATTGAATATGAGGGGATAATATCTGTAAGGCATTTATTTTTTGTTTATCCTTTTTTGTGGGGCAGGCAGGGTGGGATGCCTTATGTCTGGGGATGGAATTGGGCTTAGGGTCTCCTGGATCCAGGGCTGGTGTTTTGTCTACTGTGTCACGCAGCTGCCCCATGATTCTTTAAAATAAGAATAAGGGGTAATAGGAATGCACTGGAAGAAAGGGAAGGAGAGAAGTGGAATAGGATAAAGTAGCTCACATAAAAGAAACAAGAAAAAGCTTATGGAGTGGAGGAGAAGAAACAGAGGAGTGAGTAAGTCTTACTCATCAGAATTGGCTCAAAGAGGGAATAACACACACTCAAGTGGGTAGAGTAATATAACACTTTATAGGAGGGATAGGGTGAAAGAACATAGAAAATAGAGTATCAATGGAAGGGAATAGAATGGAGGCTAATACAGTTAGCAATAGTAACTGTGAAAGAAATGATGAGCAGGATGCTATCAGTAGGACTTATGAAAAATGCATTCCATCTATTGAGAAAGAACTGATGGTATCTGAATACAGAATGAAGTATTATTTTTTGTTAGTTCCTCTTTCTAAAGTTATTTTGTCTGTTTTCTTTCACAACCTGACTAATGTGGAAATATTTTGCATGACTGCACATGTACAACTTATATTCAATTGCTTGATTTCTTAGGGAGGGACAGAGAGGGAGGATGGAACACAAACTTTTAAAAAATCAATCTGAAAAAATTTGTTTTTTACATGTAAATTGGGGAAAATTCTAAATAAATACATTTAAAAAAAGAACTTACACATAACAAACCCTATGCTGCGTTTTGAGACAAAACACCTTCCCTCAAGGAGCTCCCATTGTTTTGGAGAAAGATACAACATGTAAGGAAATAAATCAAGAAGTGATAGAGCCTCTGCTTAAAGAGTTTTAGTGGTGAACAGTCTCCAAGGCAGCACATTCCACTTTTTTTTTTTAGTGAGGCAATTGGGGTTAAGTGACTTGCCCAAGGTCACACAGCTAGTAAGTGTTAAGTGTCTGAGGCCGGACTTGAACTCAGGTACTCCTGACTCCAGGGCCAGTGCTCTATCCACTGTGCCACCTAGCTGCCCCTACATTCCACTTTTGAAGAGTTCTAATGCTTACAAAAATGTTTCCTTATGTTAGATGAAGATCTGTCCCCCTTTTAACTTCCACTATCTTCTGATCCTCATTCTACTCTCAAGAACAAACAAACTTATTGGAATAGATTTTTTTTTCATAGCAAAAGGCTTTTTCTGGCTGCCTGAAAAAATACATTTCTTGACACTGAAATCCTGAAATTCAACCACTGCCTGCCTTGGCATTTCAAGTTTGGGATTCTTCTCTGCCCAAGATCTCTGAGAACTGGGTTCTAATTAGTCTTTCTACTAGCCTGTGGTATTTTGTGCAAGTCAGTCAATCCCTTTGGATCTTGGTTCTTTATCTGTAAAATGAAGGCTTGAGATTATGAGAAGGATTATGAGAAGGACCCTTCTACCTTCTAATCTACTTATACTTTTTTTTCTCCTCCACACAAGTTCTTTATGATCTCAGGACACTGGTCTTCTTGCTGGTCTCACATAAGGTACTCCATCTCCTGCCCAAGTCTTTTCTCTGGCTGTCAAAATGTTCTCCCTCATCATCTGTCTCCTGGCTTCCTTCAAGTCCCAGCTGAAACTCTCCCTTCTCAAAGAAGGCTTTTCCAACCCCCTGCAATGCTCGTGCCTTTCCTCTGTTGCTTATTTCTAATTTACCCTGGTTGTCAATTATTTGTACATAGCTTTTTCCATGTTCTCTTTCCACATTAGACTGTGAGCTCCTTCAGGGTAGGGGCTTTTTGCCTATCTTTGTTTCTCAGAGTTTAGTATACTGCCTGGCATATTATAAGGACATGTAAGTACCCATTGACATGAGATCTAATTTGATAATAGAACAGAAAAAGGGATTGTATGAAACTGCAGATCTCTATTGTATACAGCTTTTTTTCTGTTTAAGAATATGAGAAGTTCAACCTGCAGCTTTCAAAGCTAACCTTCTTGTGTGTGACCCTTTCTAGTCTTCTTCAGTTCTATTCTCTTCATTTTTAAAAAAGATGCCTCCATAGTTTTCTTTTCTTTCATTCCTTTTTCTATTCTTTTTGCTCCTTTTCTTTATTTTCTTTGAAGCTCTATTCATATACCACTTCATCCTCCCACTCATCCACCTTGGAAAGAAAAGAAAAAACAAAGCCCTTGTAACAAATAATTATAGTCCAGCAAAACAAATGCCCTCATTGGCTCTATCAGATGTGTGTTTGTCGTTGTTGTTGTTATTGATGTTGATGTTGTGTTTTTTATCAGATGTGTTTTATTCTACACCTTGAGTCCCACACACCTTGTAGTGAAGTTTCTAAGACACTTTGTCTCATACAAAGAAGTTGCATCCTCTCTAGCTGGTTCTCTACCTCTGCAAATTTTGTCTTTTTCACACCCTCACCCTAATAGTTTCACCCCATTTCCATCATGTGGTTGGACAGGATCAATACTTTCTGCCTACTTCAGGGTATAAGGTGATCAAACTGAACCACTGCCACGATGGGTTAGTTGGAGGTCACCAGACCCTAAATTTGAAATATGAGCCACTTAGCCTATGTGTACTATGCTTGTTCCCATGGAAGGTCTGGGGTGGTTAAGGAGAGTGGCAGTTTAGGTCTGTTTGGATCTCCTCTGTTATTTGAAAAGGTTTTGTTACCATCTTCTCTGATTGAATCAGTCAATCATTGGAGATTTGGCACATTTCTTCTCCTTCTGTGGCTGTCAGAGGAGAGAAATTATGCTGAAACCAACTACTCTGCCATCTTGCTGATCCCATAACCTCCACTTCTAAGGCTTCAGTTGAGACATTTCAATATGAGTAAAATGTTAGCACTTTTAGAGCAGGAACTGTTTTGGTTTGGGGTTGGTTGGTTTGTTTGTCTTTCTATCCTCCCCCCCACATACACCTAGGACAGTGCTTACCGAATATTCAAATGCTCCAATGTATTTGTGATCTCATCAATTTGGATGTTCCCCCAACCAATGCAGATCAAAACACGTCCAAACCTGTACAGCCTGCAAGCCCTCTGCTAAGTTCACCACAGGATTTTCCACCCACTGTGCCTTTCCTCAATTTGTCCTGACATCCAAGAATGTCAATGAAACATTTTGGCTAAGCTTACTAAGTACTTATTGGATTGAATTGAATCAAATGGTGTTGTGTAGAAGCAATCTCACTAGTGTGAGACACTGATCGCAGTGCCACAAAAGGGGAAGAACACAAATCAAGCAATACACGCAAAGCCTAAAGGTAAAATGTGGTCCTTCTGCGAACTCAGAAAAGGACCTGATGCTTCAAAGATCCATAATTTTAAGTATAGGAATTCCCAGATCACAGCTTAGCAGATAGCCTTCAACAGTGCCTCGGCTCCTACTTCAACTGGGGAATGGCTGAACAAGTTGTGGCATATGATTGTGATAGAATAGTACTGTGTATAAGAAATGATAAGCAAGATGGTTTCAGAAAAACTTGGGAAGATTCATATGAACTGATGCAAAATGAAGTGAGTAGAACCAGGACATTCTACAAAATAACAATAAGTATAATCAACTGTGAAAAACTTAACTACTCTGATCAAAACAATGATCCTAAACAATTCCAAAGGACCCATGATGAAAAACACTGTCTACTTCCAGAAAGAGAACTAATGAACTTTTTTTTTTGGTGGGGCAATGGGGGTAAAGTGACTTGCCCAAGGTCACACAAGCTAGTAAGTATCAAGAGTGTCTGAGGCCGGACTTGAACTCAGGTACTCCTGACTCCAGGGCCAGTGCTCTATCCACTGTGCCACCTAGCTGCCCCTACATTCCACTTTTGAAGAGTTCTAATGCTTACAAAAATGTTTCCTTATGTTAGATGAAGATCTGTCCCCCTTTTAACTTCCACTATCTTCTGATCCTCATTCTACTCTCAAGAACAAACAAACTTATTGGAATAGATTTTTTTTTCATAGCAAAAGGCTTTTTCTGGCTGCCTGAAAAAATACATTTCTTGACACTGAAATCCTGAAATTCAACCACTGCCTGCCTTGGCATTTCAAGTTTGGGATTCTTCTCTGCCCAAGATCTCTGAGAACTGGGTTCTAATTAGTCTTTCTACTAGCCTGTGGTATTTTGTGCAAGTCAGTCAATCCCTTTGGATCTTGGTTCTTTATCTGTAAAATGAAGGCTTGAGATTATGAGAAGGATTATGAGAAGGACCCTTCTACCTTCTAATCTACTTATACTTTTTTTTCTCCTCCACACAAGTTCTTTATGATCTCAGGACACTGGTCTTCTTGCTGGTCTCACATAAGGTACTCCATCTCCTGCCCAAGTCTTTTCTCTGGCTGTCAAAATGTTCTCCCTCATCATCTGTCTCCTGGCTTCCTTCAAGTCCCAGCTGAAACTCTCCCTTCTCAAAGAAGGCTTTTCCAACCCCCTGCAATGCTCGTGCCTTTCCTCTGTTGCTTATTTCTAATTTACCCTGGTTGTCAATTATTTGTACATAGCTTTTTCCATGTTCTCTTTCCACATTAGACTGTGAGCTCCTTCAGGGTAGGGGCTTTTTGCCTATCTTTGTTTCTCAGAGTTTAGTATACTGCCTGGCATATTATAAGGACATGTAAGTACCCATTGACATGAGATCTAATTTGATAATAGAACAGAAAAAGGGATTGTATGAAACTGCAGATCTCTATTGTATACAGCTTTTTTTCTGTTTAAGAATATGAGAAGTTCAACCTGCAGCTTTCAAAGCTAACCTTCTTGTGTGTGACCCTTTCTAGTCTTCTTCAGTTCTATTCTCTTCATTTTTAAAAAAGATGCCTCCATAGTTTTCTTTTCTTTCATTCCTTTTTCTATTCTTTTTGCTCCTTTTCTTTATTTTCTTTGAAGCTCTATTCATATACCACTTCATCCTCCCACTCATCCACCTTGGAAAGAAAAGAAAAAACAAAGCCCTTGTAACAAATAATTATAGTCCAGCAAAACAAATGCCCTCATTGGCTCTATCAGATGTGTGTTTGTCGTTGTTGTTGTTATTGATGTTGATGTTGTGTTTTTTATCAGATGTGTTTTATTCTACACCTTGAGTCCCACACACCTTGTAGTGAAGTTTCTAAGACACTTTGTCTCATACAAAGAAGTTGCATCCTCTCTAGCTGGTTCTCTACCTCTGCAAATTTTGTCTTTTTCACACCCTCACCCTAATAGTTTCACCCCATTTCCATCATGTGGTTGGACAGGATCAATACTTTCTGCCTACTTCAGGGTATAAGGTGATCAAACTGAACCACTGCCACGATGGGTTAGTTGGAGGTCACCAGACCCTAAATTTGAAATATGAGCCACTTAGCCTATGTGTACTATGCTTGTTCCCATGGAAGGTCTGGGGTGGTTAAGGAGAGTGGCAGTTTAGGTCTGTTTGGATCTCCTCTGTTATTTGAAAAGGTTTTGTTACCATCTTCTCTGATTGAATCAGTCAATCATTGGAGATTTGGCACATTTCTTCTCCTTCTGTGGCTGTCAGAGGAGAGAAATTATGCTGAAACCAACTACTCTGCCATCTTGCTGATCCCATAACCTCCACTTCTAAGGCTTCAGTTGAGACATTTCAATATGAGTAAAATGTTAGCACTTTTAGAGCAGGAACTGTTTTGGTTTGGGGTTGGTTGGTTTGTTTGTCTTTCTATCCTCCCCCCCACATACACCTAGGACAGTGCTTACCGAATATTCAAATGCTCCAATGTATTTGTGATCTCATCAATTTGGATGTTCCCCCAACCAATGCAGATCAAAACACGTCCAAACCTGTACAGCCTGCAAGCCCTCTGCTAAGTTCACCACAGGATTTTCCACCCACTGTGCCTTTCCTCAATTTGTCCTGACATCCAAGAATGTCAATGAAACATTTTGGCTAAGCTTACTAAGTACTTATTGGATTGAATTGAATCAAATGGTGTTGTGTAGAAGCAATCTCACTAGTGTGAGACACTGATCGCAGTGCCACAAAAGGGGAAGAACACAAATCAAGCAATACACGCAAAGCCTAAAGGTAAAATGTGGTCCTTCTGCGAACTCAGAAAAGGACCTGATGCTTCAAAGATCCATAATTTTAAGTATAGGAATTCCCAGATCACAGCTTAGCAGATAGCCTTCAACAGTGCCTCGGCTCCTACTTCAACTGGGGAATGGCTGAACAAGTTGTGGCATATGATTGTGATAGAATAGTACTGTGTATAAGAAATGATAAGCAAGATGGTTTCAGAAAAACTTGGGAAGATTCATATGAACTGATGCAAAATGAAGTGAGTAGAACCAGGACATTCTACAAAATAACAATAAGTATAATCAACTGTGAAAAACTTAACTACTCTGATCAAAACAATGATCCTAAACAATTCCAAAGGACCCATGATGAAAAACACTGTCTACTTCCAGAAAGAGAACTAATGAACTTTTTTTTTTGGTGGGGCAATGGGGGTAAAGTGACTTGCCCAAGGTCACACAAGCTAGTAAGTATCAAGAGTGTCTGAGGCCGGATTTGAACTCAGGTACTCCTGAATCCAGGGCCGGTGCTTTATCCACTGTGCCACCTAGCTGCCCCAGAGAACTAATGAACTTTTTAAAAACTTTCTCTATTTTCCTTGTTTTCATGTGTGTGTTTTCTTTTACAACATAACTAATGTAGAAATACATTTTGCATAATTTCACATGTATAATCAATATCATGTCTTCTCAAAGGGTAGGGAAATGGTGGAATAGAGGGAGAGAATATGGAACTCAACATTTTAAAAATTGAATATTTAAATATTTTTACATGTAATTGGGAAATAAAGAAATAAAAATATATTTTAAAAAAGAGTACCCCCCCCAAAATGCATTTGTCCATAGCCAACCTAGTCATGGGCTTTTTCAAATTTTGTTCAGCTGGTCCTCAGACAAGACATCCAGTTTGTCAGTGGGCTTGTCCTCGAAGCCTTTCTGGCTTGGCCATATCAGTTAGAGTTTGACCTCTACTGACACAGCCTTGGGGTACCTACCATCATTTTCATGTTGCTATGAGGCATTAATGGAGGCCCTAAAAATCACAGCATCACAGAGTTGGATGGGGCCTCAGTGGACCTTATCCAACCCATCCCTGAGAAATAATTATTTTTGCAACATACCTAAAGTTAAATTCCCTCTTTTGCTGTTACTGAATTTGACCTAACCAGTCTTGTTGCATATGCAGGGCTCCAGCATTTCCAGTGGACAATATCATCTCAAAGTTCTAGATCTGAATGGATGCTGAGGGGCCCTCTTAGCCAACCACCTTACCTTAAAGATGAGGAGACTGGGACCCAGGGAAGTAAAGTGACAGGATTATTGATTCCTCTTTTTAAACGTTGTAACAAGCATTTATCTTTCTTTTTCGCTTCTCTCACAAATAAACAATTTTTAAAAATCAACAACAAATGAAATCTTCATTTTAAATATGCATAGTCAAGGAAAACAAATCCCCACTTTGGCCACATCCATGCATGTGTGCCTCATTCAGCGTATTTAGTCCAACACCTTTCTGGCACAAGGTGGGTACCATAGTTTATGTTCAGCCCTCTGGACTCATGGCTTACCATTGCATTAAAGATCATATGTTTAGATCTGAAAGAGAGCTAAGATGCCATTAGTCCAACCATTTATTTATTTTATCAATTAATCAATAAACATTGATTAAGTACCTACTATGTTCCAGGCACTGTGCTAAGATAAAGAGGTTTAGGAAGATGGAATTGCTTAGTATGAGAGGCTTAGAGTTGGAAGGAAGCTTAGAGGCCATATGGTCAACTCCCTTCATTTTACAGATAAAGAAACTGAGGCTTAGGGGGATGCTGTGACTTTCCCTGACAGGTGAGGCTAGGACTTGGAAGCAGACTACAACAGTCTCTTCTATTTCTCATCACACACATTCATGTTGAGAATCACATCTGAGAAATCACAAACTCTCCAGAAGCTAGGAGGCCTGTGTAGGTAGCAGGAAACAAGCAGAAAGCAGCTTCTAAGTAAAGAGGCTAGAATCAAGGTTCAGGACCAAATGGAGAAGATGGGCATGAGAGAGATTCCTAGAACCACAGACTATTAGAATTGTAAAGGACCTTAGAAATCATCCAGGCCAATCCTCTTAGAGAGGAAAGATAGTCCAACCCAGATAGTTTAAACCTTAGCCTATCTAAATAGGCTAAGACCTAGATAAGTGGAGCAACTCATCCAAAGTTGTCCAGCAAGCTAGCACTAGAGTCAGAATTAGAACCCAAGTCTTCCATCATTGG
This sequence comes from Dromiciops gliroides, assembly GCF_019393635.1. Lineage (NCBI taxonomy): Eukaryota > Metazoa > Chordata > Mammalia > Microbiotheria > Microbiotheriidae > Dromiciops > Dromiciops gliroides. Next base: position 602,509,120 of record NC_057863.1, read on the forward strand.
GGCCATCGTTCATTCAAGTAAGCAATGCTGCCTCCAAGGATATGGACAGTCTCTAGAAGCCCAGCACAGACAAGTTTGCCCACTGATGTGTTAGGACATAAAATATTAATACTGGAAAGATCCTAAGAGGTCATTTAGTCCCCTTTGGGCAGAAGAGTACACTACATTATTATCTATTCTAGGGAATTCTCAGACTCTGAAACCAGCTTTGCATTGGTTTACTTTAGTAATTGAATCAGTGTAGACCTACTAAGGAGAGAGGGAAAGAACAAATGCAGAGATAAATGAATGCAATGTAATATTATTACATTACAAGAAATGATGAAAGGGGCAGAAATCTAGGAAGACTTGTATAAACTGATGCAGAGTGAAGTGAGTAGAGCTGATACAGTTTATACAATAACATTGTAAAGGCAAACAACACTGAAAGACTTTGGAAATCTGATCAAGGAAATTACTAATCCATGTCTCCAGAGGAGCAATGAGAAAGTACACCACCCCATCTCGGCAAAGAGGTGATGGAATCAAGATGCAGAATGAGACATATCTGTTTTGGGCCCAGCCAGTGAAGGAAGGTGTTTTGCTTGACTGTGTGTATTTGTCACAAGAGTTTTGATTTTCTTTTTTTATGGGAAAGTAGGGTATAAGAGAAAAAATTAGCTGCTTGTTAATTGAAAAAAAATTAAAATAAAATAAACGTTACATGAAAGGGAAGGGTGAAGGGATAGCATGAGATACAGGAAGCCCTCCTCCATGCTGGGAGCACTGGGGTCTAGAGAGCTGGCTGTGTAACCTCAGCCAGCTTTCACTGACATCACATTTGTTCCACCAGCCCAATCCTTCCTGGCCTCCCCAACTTGAAAGAAAAAGCAAAAACAAAAAAGAGCTTGACTCTGCAGAATTCACACCTGCCCAGCTCAGTGATGGGGATGGAGGCATCTGAAATAGAGGAAGGGAAAGAAATTCCCTTAATAGACATTTTCATTTTTCAAATAGGCTCATTTCATTACTCATCCCATCTCAGGGTAGCGCATGAACGCATACAGACACACACACACACATGCTTAGGGACACACCCTTGCATGCACATGCACGTGCAAGCCGGCACGTGGCACCACAGAAAGAGAATGATGCAAGAAAAGGATGCTAGCTTTGGAGCCAAATAACCTGGAGTTTATGCCTCTGTCCTTTACAATCTTTGAGAACTTGGGTAAGTTAATTAACTTCTCTCATAGGCCTTATTTTTTTCATCTTTAAAATGAGAGATTGGACTGGATGACCTCAGTGGTCCCTTCAAGCTCAAAACCCATGCCCCAGTACATATTGATGTACATATTGACATGTAGGAACCTACAGATAAGAACACAAACACACACAGAGACACCCTGCAACACCTAGAAAAGCTGCTTTCTCAGAAAGGGAACAATGAGTAATAAACTGAGTCCTCAGCCCCAGTGTTGTAGCAGGGAGAGCCCTAGACACCCCAAATACTCAGTCCTGGTGTACACCAAAGGTCCATCCAAAATCATGCTCCCACACACCTCCTATTCCCACAGCAGTCCCTGCAAGTTAAAAACAGCTACACAAGTAGAGGAAGTTGGAGGCATGGCTAGGCAAGTGTGAGGGTGAAAAAAATTTAGGGGTTCCCAAAGGACTTGGAAGCCAAAAAAAACCAATTGGTACTTAGCTTCCATTAAAAGAGGCATAAGATCCAAATGGGGTAAGATATAATGGGGGAGATGGCTTTGCTATAATCATGGGATAATAGATATAGAATTACAGGTACCTTAATTTTCTATGAAATGGGGTCTAGAGGGAGGATTTGGTAACCCACCTTCCCTCGGGCTTGTTACTATAACTACAAAAGGTAAGGTCAATTGCCAGAGGTAACCATGTATTAATATGCTAATGATTGCAAAGCCTTGTCTAAGCCCTGTCATCCATTTTTGAAATATGAAGGAATTTCTCTGATTGAACTGGAAAAGCAGTTACCCATTGGTCTAGGCAAAGATTGTCCATACCACTAAAGACCTTTAAAAAGCCAAACCCACCAAGCCCTGGTCACAATTAGAATAGTTCCAGAGTTCCAGGTGTTTAGAACAGGAAGCAATTGTGGGGAATGTGACCCCTGTGCCTCTCCTGGAGGACAGCAAGGAGGAAAGGAGATTTTTCTCTCCCCCATACACCACCCCATTCACCCATGGTGGCTAACAAAAAATATTTTCCTATTAGGGGATGCCACATGGAGCAATTGAACAGTTTGAAGAGTTGAACACCTGACGCAGGAATACACACTCACCAGACAGGTAGAGATACAGATAGGCAGATTTCAAGGCAGAAACAGCTTTAAGGAGTGAGGCTTCTATCAATAGAGAAGAGAACCCACTGTGGAATCAAGAGAGAGCTAACCCTGACAGTAGAAATGAATCACAAAGAGGAGCAGAGCCAGGGAACTCAGGTGGACTAATTACCCAGCAGAGATGCTGAGGGTGGAGGGAGGTGAAGGCAACAGAATGAGGACTTCAGAAGACAAAGGGCATTAGGGTCCTGGAGTACTAGTAGTGGGTCACCTTGGTCACATGTATATGTATTTACTACATTTGTGTCTCTTGTACCTTAAGCTTTTGCTCCCTATGGACTCTGTCTCCTTCTGTCTCTTTGTCTCTGTCTCTCCTCTCTATTTCTTGATTCCTCTCTATTTCTCTCTCTCCTCTCTCTCTTCTCGCTATTTCTCTCTCATCTTTCTCTCTCTTTTTCTCCATTCTCCCTCCCTCCTTTCTCTCCCTCCCTCTCCCCCTCCTCTCTCAATCTCTGTCATGGATATAGATAGATAAATGTACACAAATATTTATTGGTATGACCTATGTTAAAATACACACAGCTATAGTTACACATATATGTTCATATGCAGACATATATAGATATATAGATACACATATTTGTGTGCATATATACACATAATTGGAAGAATGGATCCCAGGTTTATAGTGGGGGATATTTTGTAACTACTATTCTTACTATGGCTATCAGTGGAGTGGAGTAAATAGGGCACAGCACCTGAGGTCTAGAAGACCTGGGTTCAAATCCCATCTCAGATATTTACTAACTCTGATTCTGATTAATTGATTTAAGCTCTATGTATGCCTCAATTTCGTCATCTACAAAATGAAAGGTAACTGGACTCAATGGTTTCTAAAGTTCTTTCTTGATCTAAATCTGTTATTCTATGATCCATTTTTTTCATTTAAAAATTTTTTTCAACATTTGTTTTAATAAGATTTCTAGTTTCAAATTTTTCTCTCTCCCTCCCCCTCTCCAAGACAGCAAGTAATCTGATATAGGTTACATATGTACAACCACATTAAACATATTTCTGCATTAGTCATGCTGTGAAAGAAGAATCAGAGCAAAAAGGAAAAACCTCAAAAAAGAAAAACAACAATAACAAAAACAATAGAAATAGTATGGTTCAATCTGCATCTAGATTCCACAGTTCTTTTTTCTGGATTTGGAGAGCATTTTCCATCGTGAGTCCTTTGGAACTATCTTGGACCATTGTATTGCTGAGAAGAGTCAAGTCTATCACATTTGATCAACACATAATATTGTTGATACTGTGTACAATGTTCTCCTGGTTCTGCTTATCTCACCCTATGATCCATCTTAATAAACATCTTCACTTTGACATAATCCTGTCTACTGGCTCACCATTAAACGTAACCTCACTTGTGAGCTATAGCTGTAAGAGGGCTGGTCCCATAGACTAAGTCAAGAACCAGGGGGCCATAGTTAGTTCTCTGAGTGTCCCAAACTGTAAATTTGTGAGTGCCAAATTGGGAAGGCAGCTCAGAAGGGGTGCTACATTCAGATAAGCAGGGGAAAAGGGATGTGAGTCCCATAAGATCACAATGAGAATGGGTCATAGGAAGCAGATTAAAATTGTGGTCATCTACTCTAACCTCCTCTTTTTACAGATAAAGAAACTGAGACCCAAGGAAGTTAAGTGACGAGCCCTAGGTCACACAGGTAAATGTCAGAGGGAGGAATTCAAACCCATTTTTGTTGGTTCCAGAGCCCCAAGATTCTCCCCCCACAGTGAATTGAATATACAAATTGTCTTCAATATATTTCAAGCCCCCCAAATGGTCTATAGCCAAGTTAGTTTGAGAAAGACCGAGTTACAATTTCCATGCACAGTGCCTAAATGTCATCTACCAGACTCTCATAAACCTAACATGCACCATTATGCAGAAAGAAATAGATTTTGGCTAGAGGAAAAAGCCATGGATTTAATTAGCAGATCATCTTCATATATAATGATGATGATGATAAGAACAACAGAAACAAATGTGATGGCAATGATAATGATGATGATAAAGCGCTATGTAAATGTGAGCTAAGTTCAGCAAAGCACTTTATACACATTATTTCATTCAATGCGGTAACACTATGATCCCCGTTTTACAGATCAGGAGACTGAGGCCCAGTGGTCAATGACTAGCCCAGGATCACATACCTAGTAAGACAATGGACATAAAGCACGCTGCAAACCTTAAAGTGGTATTCTTTTTTTTTTCTTTTTTCTTTTTTTGGTCCAGTATTGTGATTTTATTGTCACAAGGAACTCCCAGTGTAGAAATCCTTCCATCAAGCTCAGTAACTCATCTGTAATTTAGGGTTTTAATTGTGCCGGGGTGGGGTGGGGTACAACTTAAGAGATAACTGAAAGGTTAAATGATTTTCCAGGGTCATACAAGTAATATGTGTATGGGAGGTAGATGTGAACCTCATAATACCTAGGCTGTCCCTCTACCCTCTATGTTATTCAGTTTCTCCAAGCTTTACATGTCTTTGCTCTTACTGTTAGTTCACAGATCAGGAATAGGAATAAGGCTAAGCCATGGCACTAATGACATCCGGAGATGCTGAAAGCTGGGGGTCTAATGAGTGATGGGCACGAGAAAACCTGATCATTCAGGGAGGGAGTAGTCTCTGTGCACTGGGAGAGTCAGGAAGACCTGCTTGGATGAAATGGGATCTCAGAACCTTGATCAACATGGAGAAGGGCATTTCTGAAGGGATGGAAGTCTGGAACAAAAGCCTGTCATATGCTTTTATAAGGTATACCCCAGATCAGTGAGACCAGCTTAATTGGAGTGAAGTGAATTTTTTTAAAAAGAAAGATTGGGCAGTTAGGTGGTGCAGTGGACAAAGTACCAGCCCTGATGTCAAGAGGATCTGAGTTCAAATCCTACCTCAGATACTAGCTGTATAACCCCAGGCTAGTCATGCATTCCAGATTGCCTTAAAAAAAGATAGCATTAGGGGGCAGCTAGGTGCACAGTGGATAAAGCACCCGCCTTGGATTCAGGAGGACCTGAGTTCAAATCCGACCTCAGACACTTGACATTTACTAGCTGTGTGACCTTGGGCAAGTCACTTAACCCTCACTGCCCTGCAAAAAACAAACAAACAAACAAAAGATAGCATTAGAAACAAGGGTGTATTGGAGCCAGTTCCAACTGGCATGAGAACCAACTCCTAAATTTTGACTGTTAGAATTTATACCCCAGAAATTGTCAAATCCTACAGATCAGGATTTCATTAATTATTTTGTTGATTTCCAGACTTAAGAAAAGAACAAAGAAAACATTAATGATGCATATTAAACTAAAAAAAATGTGTTATGCTCTTTTCTTTTCAGAAAGCTAATTATTAAACATTGACCAGATCACTCCTAGTTAGAAAGGACCTTAAGTGATCATCCAATCAATGGCCTCATAATATAGAGGAGGAATCTGAGCTTTGGAGGAGAAAAATCCAAGGTCTCCTCAGTGGCAGAGTCAGGACAAGTACCTAGGACTCTTGTCTTGCGGGCCTAAAAGAGAAGATGCTTAAGGTCCCATTGTGAGTTATTAGGAGTCACCATGTAGGACTTTCGGTTCTCAGGTCAGTGCTCGGACTTCAAGATTGTGGTAAAGGCTCTCAGAACCTCAAAGCAAGAAGACACCTTCAGGTGGGCTAGACACATCTAGCCCAATTTATTCCTGAATAGTAATCCCCTCCTCATCGCCTGCATTCCAATGAAGGGGAACCAACTATGCCCAGAGGTAGCTAAATTCACTGTTGGATAGCTCTAATCATGAAATAAATTCACATTACAGAGGACCTCAAATACCAGACCAAGGAGTTAGATCCCAATTTTGTAGGTAGTAGGGAGACTACTTCTCCCGTTGGCGTCCCCCGAAAGTCAACAGATTATAAACCATGCCTCCAGCTGGGGCCTAGTCTCTTGGGGTTCCTCTAGTACCCTCTGACCAAGTTCAGATGCATTAACAGGATAACTTCTGTGTAAATAACTCCTTAAGAATCTCAGGGACCTAGGGGGCCCTTTGAGGAACTGAATCACCCAAGGAATGTCCCTGAGCTTTCAATATTTCACTAAGCCCTAGTCGTGTGACCTTGACATAATGGTGTTGCCTTCTCATAGAAAGAGGCAGACTATATTAATCATATACAGTATTGTCTTCTTTGCACAGGGACAGTAAAAGCAATAAACAATACATAATAAAACATCCACCTCACAGCGGTGTACCTGCAGCCTCTCTCAGACCCAGAGAGCCACAAACAACACATACATGGACCATTCATGAGACATTCTAGGTTGTTTATTTCTCCATACCCTCTTCTTTTCTAACTGAGCAAAGGTTTGAAGGAAAGAGAACCTAGACCGCTTAATTCAATGATCATTTCTCAAGCAACTACAATGTGCCAGACACTGTGCTAAGTGTTCAGGATAGAAAATGGGCAAAAGACAGTTCCTCCCCTCAAGGAGCTTACATTCTAATAAGGGTGACAACATGCAAGTAAATATATACAAAGCAAGCTACATGTAGGATAAATAGGAAATAATTAATAGAGGAAAGGTTGGAGAAGGCTTTCTGTAGAAAGTAGGATCTTAGTTGGGACTTAAAGAAATCTGGAGAGATCAGGAGTCAGATTGGAGGAGGAAGAGAGTATACCAGATATGGGGGACAGTCAGAGAGAATGCCCAGACCCAAGAGATGGTATGTCTTGTTTGTGGAACAGTTAGGAGGCCAGTGTCACTGGATTGAAGAGTACATGGGAGGGTGTAAGGTGCAAGGAGACTGAAAAGGGGGAGGGAGAGAGAGCTAAGTCATGAAAGGCTTTGAGTGCCAAACAGAACATTTTGTATGTGATCTTGCAGACAACAGGAAGCCACTAGAGTTTATTGAGTGGAGGGGTGACATTGTAAAACTTGAGTTTTAGGCAAATCACTTTAGTAGAGAAAACATTGGAGATTTGAGGCAGGCAGAACCACCAGCAGCTATTGCAATAATTAAGGTATGAGGTGATGATGTCTGCATCAAGGGGGTGGCTGTGACAGAGGAGAGAAAGGAGTATATTCAAGAGATGTCACAAAAGTAAAATCAACAAGCCTAGGCAACAGCTTGAATATAGGAGGTCGGGGTGAAAGAAAGTGAGGAATGGAAGATGACTTCTAGGTTGTGAGCTTGAGGGACTGGGAGAGTGGTGTTGTCCTCTATAGTAATAGAGAAGGAAGAAGGGAAGTAAAGTTTAGGGGGAAAGATAATGAGTTCTGATTTGGATATGATAAGATTAAGATGTCTGCTGGAATCCAGTTCAAGGTGCTTGAAAGGCAGATGGAGATGCAAAATTGGACATCAGCAGAGAGTTTGGGGGAGGAAAGGTAAATTTGAGAATCATCAGCATAGAGATGGTAATTAAATCTATGAAAGCTAATGAGATCACCAAGTGAAGTAGTAAAGAAGGAAAAGAGAAGAGGAACCAAGACAATTCTCAGGGGGCACCCCTGGTTAGAAGCCATATTCTGGAGGAAGATCAAGCAAAGTAGACAGAGAAGGAGTGGTCAGATAAGAAGGAAAAGCAGGAGATATAGGGGTGTCCTAAAAACTTAGGGAGAAAAGAATGTCAAGGAGGAGTGATCAACAGTGTCAAAGACCACAGAAAGGTCAATGATAATGAGGGTCGAGAAAATCCCATTGGATTTGGCAACTAAGATGTCATTGTAACTTTGGAGAGGGCAGTTTCAGTGAAATGAATTCAGAAGCTAAATTATAAGAGTAAGAGGACAAAAAGTATACCCACTTATTATAGATGTAGCTTTTCTCAGGAGTTTAGCTACAAAGAGCAGAAGAGACATTACCCTCATCACCCCACACCTTGATTATTGTAATAGTTGCTGGTGGTTCTGCCTGCCTCAAGTCTCCTCCCACTCCAATCCTTTCTCCACTAAAGTGATTTTCCTAAAATGCAAGTCTGACAATGTCCCCTCCACTCAATATTAGTTATCGAGAATGGAAGGATCTAGTGAGGATTTTTTTGGAATAGGGAAGACATAGCCATGTTCACAACTGATGTTTGACTCACATTCCAGGAGGGACAGTCTTTAGGTGAACATTTAGGGATTTAGATTACTTAGGACCAAGGACTCAAGGAATGGAGCATGCACTTGAGACCTACAATTTTTCAGTTCAGTACTATGTCAGTGAACTGCATCCCTGCATCTCACCATGGCCAACTCAACACTCTTAAATCAAAGATAATGAACTCAGTGTCAGACCCCAGAAAGAACTTACAGCCATTCCACTAGGGCATCTCTTTGACCTTTTGATATGCAGTTCAAATTTCCAGTGCCCAAGAAGTACGTCATTCCCCCCTCCAAATCTTCCAATCAGTGAATGTATTTGGCTGTTCCCTCCTTTCCCCCAGGCATTCTAGTAAAAACAAAACAGTTGAGAAATGGGGTAGAGATAGAGTGAGAGTATTACAGAGAAAATCAGAAGAGGTACCATTTCAACTCCTAGAAAAGTAAGGGTTGAGCAAGACACTTGATCGGAATTAAAGAAACAGAGAAGATGAAATGTTAGAGGTGGAAGAGACTTTGGAATTTAGAATGCCAAAGCTGGGAGGGACCATCAACAAAAGTGAAATAGACTGCCTTGGATGCCCTTCACTGAAAGTCATCGAGCAGATCTTGGATCATCAGAGATGTTGTCAATGGAATCCTAGTCAACTAGGCAACTTCGGAGGTCCTTTCCAGCTCCAAGGTACCATGAGTCTGTCAAAGTCAAGTGGGAAAAGGATCTTACAGCTTAGCGTGTTAGAGTTGGCAAGGACCTTCCAATAGAATATTAGTACTGGAAAGGACTTTAGAGATCATCTGGCCCAATCTATTCCTTTTATAGAGGAAGAAACTGAGGCTCATATAGGAAAAGCTGACATTGTAGGTTCTTGATAAGCATCTGTTAAAGTGAATTAAACTGTCTTCCCTGATGTCATTCAGCTGGAGCATGTAGTTGACCCCTCAGAAGACACAGGGAGTCTGGCTCTAAGGAAATGAACAAGAAATGGGGAAACGTGGTATTTGCAACCATTGTGCAGTTAAGGGGTGATCAGAAGTGGAGGGAAAAGGGAGAGTTTGGACAAGATAAGAGGTTGAAGGTACTCTAAATAACTTCTTGTCATCCTCCTTCCTTTTACAGATACGGAGACAGTCTCATGATGATTTAATGGCAATTCCAAGACAAAATCCCAGACCCCTTTCTGCTTCCCCAGCTTTAGTATTTTCACCTTGGACCAGTCCTGCTCAGGATCTTCCCCACTCAAAGTCCTTAGTGTGGGAGGCTGTTTAGTCATTTTCCAGTCATGTCCAACTCTTCATCACCTCTTTGGGAGTTTTCTTGGCAAAAAATGCTGGAGTGCTTTGCCATTTACTTTTCCAGCTCATTTTACAGATGGGGAAACTGAGACAAACAGGGTGAGGTGACTTGTCTATGGCCACACAGCTAGTAAGTGTCTGGAGCCAGATTTGAACTCAGCTTTTCCTGACTCCAAGCCTGGCACTCTATTCATTCTATCCACTGTGCCACCTAACTGCCCCCACGCACTGTCCCCCAGCATGGGCTGCGTGGGGTTAAAATAAAGATGCCAGTATGAGGTTGCTTCCAGTGGCAGCTGATGAGAACACTCAAGGGCACAGAGTGTTCCTTGCGTTGATCATCATGTCAGGGCACTCAGAAATCCATCCCCAGCTTGCTCCCAGGGAAAAAGCAATAATATTTAGCATTTATATGGTCTTTTCATTTCCAGCTGGTAACTAATGAATTCTCAGAACTCCCTCGGCCATGGAGGTCAGTCTCATTATCCCCATTTTACAGATAGAGATGCTGAGATGCTGGCATTGCTGCAGGCAGAGAATGAGCTCTGTAGATGTAATAGATTTACCTGAAACAGGGGCCTGGGGAGAAAACAATGAGAATGAACTAAGAAGAAATGTAGTCTAGAAAAAAATCAAAAGCTCAGTGAGTGCAAGTAATGGGTGCATGTCTTAGTTCTGCTGCTTACTAGCTGTATGAACTTGGCTGGGTTAATAGGATTCAGGGTCATAGATACAGATCTGGAAGGGAACTTGGGGTCATGTAGCCCAACTTCCTCATTTCACAGATGAGGAACCAGGTGCCCAAAGATATCAGGTGACTTACTCAAGGTCAAAGAGATAATCAGTGTGGAGTATTGGGACTGTTTCCCCAAGTTCATCATTCTTTCCACTGCACTGTGTTGCCACTGACTTTCAGCTTCCTCATTTCTGAAATGAGGACAGGGGGGTTAGAGAAGATGATCTTTAAGGTCCTTTCTAGCTCAAAATCTATCATTTTTGTGATCTCATAAAGTCAAATATATGGGAGGTCCTCAAGGTTGGGAAAATCCCCTTCCCTAGCTCCATAGCTAGGACTGTGACTGAGTCTACATCATGCCCAATATGTCTGTTAGGAAGCTTATTAACATATCCCCCTCCTCTGCCACCAAAGAGGCAACTAGGACACTAAAGAAAAAAGCATCCTACCTAGGGAAAATTTGTTCAAATCATTAGGTAGGTGGAAGAACAGCCCAGGAAGGTCAGGCTCCTTGAGACCAGAAAGACCCTCCAGGACAAAACAGGTAATTTGGGGAACTTCCCACCAAGAGCCTAGAGCATAATGCCATGGAAGTCCAATAGCAGGTTGGTATTAGGAAGAAGTGAAATCAGGCACAGCAGCAGATGATGGGAGGAAAGCCCAGGGAGTGAGCATCAGGGCCCCCAAACCTCTATACATGAACCCCTGGGAGAAGAGCGAAGGTCTCCAAAGGTGGCAAGGATGAGGCTGCTGCAGACTTTGAGACAGAGTCATCACTACCCAATCTCTTCCACGATCTCTATGCCCAAGACCTCAGACAACTCATAGAAAGACCATTGCATAAACATTTTCCCAAGGATGCATAAATGCAATGAAACACAGTGGCAGGCACATAGTAGGTGCTTTAAAAATGCTACTTGTCCAACTGATTTACTTTGTTGATCCTTCCATCTATCTGTCTCTGTCTTCCTGTCTTCGTCTCTCTGTCTCTTTCTGTCTCTGTGTGTCTCTGTCTCATTCTGTCTTTCTAGAAGGATGATGAGTAGAAACACATTTCTATTATGGAAGAACTGGAGTACCAGGCAAGGAACCAAGATAAGGTTTCATTAAGAGAGGTATAGTTTCCAGAAATAAAGCAGTGAGAGACCCTTTGTACTCCACTCTCAGTACTCAACCACAACTGGAGCATCATGTCTAGATCTGAGGACCACAGTTCAAGAAGGATAGAGATCAGGGCAGTTCAGTGGTACAGTGGATAGGGCACTGGCCCTGGATTCAGGAGGACCTGAGTTCAGATCCAGACTCAGACACTTGACACTTACTATCTGTGTGACCTTGGGTGTCACTTAACCCTCATTGCCCTGCAAAGAAAAAGGATTGAGATAAGTGACAGTGTACAGAAGAAGGCAATCAGGATGATGAAGGACCTTGAAGGAACTGGGGTCATTTTGCTTGGAGAAGAGAAGATGCATTGGGGGCATGATTGCTACTTTCAAGGACATCATATGGAAAAGGGATTGAACTTTTTCCATTTGGATCCAAAGGATAGGACCAGGATCAATGGGTGGGAGTTCCAAGGAGGAAAAATCGGGCTTGATGTCATGGAAAAACTTCCCAACAATTAAAGATGCCAATAAGTGGAATGGAGGTCTTCTCTCCCTTCTTTGAGGTTTTCTCACAGCAGCTAGACAACCACATGTCTAATATGTCGTAGTGAGGATTCCTTTCAGGTCTGAATTGGATTTGTCAGTCACTGAGGTCCCTTCTGAGATTCTATAAGTCTATAATCATCTGATTAGGACTGAGTAATAAGGGACTCAATTATTGGTGGGGGTTAAGATGTATGTGGGCCCCTCAGCAAGGCTGACAGGATTGAAGGAACAGAGATTCCATCCTGGAACCCATTAGCTTCCTTTCCTGGGAGTCAATAACAGCCACGTGCAAGTGGGCCCCCAGTGCAAGGCTGATTTCATGTTCTCTGTCCAGGTCCCACCTTCCCTTTCCCTGTCTTTATAGGATAAACCAGACAGACCGCAGTTGGTTATGAAAAAAGCCTCAGAGGCCTTTCTTTCTCTCTGAATATCAGGGGTAATTTGTGGCTCAGCCACTGATTTCCAAATGCTTTGAAATGCATTAAAAGATAAGATTTTGTTAGGTAAGGGGCCACCAGTCATAGTAGATGAATGTTCTCCCCTGGCCCTCACCCAACGTGACCCAGTCAAGCAGGTGCAGGGATATTAATGTGTCTGCCTCTGATGCCCGGTAAATATGATTTCAGCAATCACGAATGGGCCAATTGGCTATTAAAGTCAGAAGTTAAATTTGTTTTTTTTAATGTTAGAATAAATCTGGCTTTACTGAACCAGTCAGGACAATTATTAAATCACACTACCTTGCTGTCAGGTCTTGATTGGGGGACGTTATAGATGGCCCAGATACTGGAAGATTGTGCCATATATTTGATGCATGGGGTAGCTGCTTGCCTTCCTCCCGGTAGGGAAAGGGGGCAATGCCTGCACCCACCCTGAGGATCTGAGTGACCTCTCCCCTGGATGAGCCACAGAGGAGTGGGTGCTTAATGAAGTGTATCCACTGGAGATTGGGTGTCAAAGATAGAGCAAAAATTCTATCATGTGTCATCTTGCAGAGGTCAAAGTCTGGGCAAAGACTTTCAGAATGCAAGGCCAGGGTTGAAGCTGTCAGTGACCATGGCCAAGGCTGGGGAAAGACGACCTCCAATATGAACAGTGGTCATAAATGGGAGGTCAGACTGGGGAACACGGGAGTCTCATTTCTCTATCTTCCTTCTCTGGTCCTGTCAATGGCACCACCCTGTTTCCTTGCCCAGTCCCCCATATTGGAAACCCCCATGCCTTCCCTTCCCTCTCACCTCCCAGTTGTTTGCTGTCATATCCTTCAACCTCCACAATATCTCTTGTATCTGTCCCTTCTTCTCTATTCTGGAAGAGACCCTCATTGCCACCTGCCCAGACTCTTCCAGGAGACAAGCATTTCCACCTCTGTTCTCTTCCTTCCCCAAACTATTCTGAACTATTCTGCTGTCAAAATGACCTTCCTATGAAAATGATCACCTCCCTTCTTTGTGAAGGTGGGAGACTACGGGTGTGGAACAGTGTGTATACTGTCAGACTCAGCTGATACATCAATTAATTTACTGTATCACTTTTTTTCTCTTTCTCATTTACTCTTTATTGCAAGGATTACCCCTTGAGTAGAAGAGGGGAGGGATATTTGAAAATAAAGGTGATATCAAATCAAAAATTATCTCCAAAAAGTTAAGATTTTCCGACAGTTTAAAAACTTTCTTGTGCATAGATCTTATTATAACGCTCTTTTCAAAAACTTCCAATGGTTTCCTATTGCTTAGGGAGTAAATGTCAAACTCCTTAGCTTTGACATTCAGAACTTCCATCGTCTGATGCCATCCCACCTAGTCAACCTTATTTCATGTTATTCTTCCCTGTCTGCAATCCCCATACTCTGTCTAGCCAAATCAGGTTATTCATCATACTTCAGACATGCCCCATCTTTCACATCTCAGTGACTTTTCTAGTCCATCTAATCCCATATTCCACCTGCTGCTTCTATTGCTGTCCCCTCTAAACTACAGTGACCCCAGACCCAGATGTGCTTCTTCCCCCCCTGCTGCCGTGCTTCTTGCCACCCATATGCACCTTCTCACAGCCTTCCACTTTCCAGCTTTCCATCTCTCGTTCTGGAAACGATAATCAAATCCACAGTCATATTGTTTTTGGAAAGGGCATGTCGGTTTCTGATTCCCCAGACAAAATCTCCCTTCTCCACAGCCCCAGTCTCCTATGTGTTCTGTCTCCCCTAACAGAACTCCAACTCCTTGAGACCAGGCAAATGCTTCATTTTTGTATTTGCATCTCCAGCTTTTAACAAAATACCCGGCACATTTTAAATGTTTACTACTTGCTTTTTGCATTCATTTTTCAGCCCCCGTATTGTCCATTTTCCAAGGCTCAGCTGTGGCACATAGTAAGTGCTTAATAAATATTTATTCATTCATTCATTTATTCCTCACTCCCATCCCTCCATGCTGCAAGGTTTAGGCCAATCACATAGTAAATACTTTCTCATTCATTCATTCATTCCTCATTCTCATCCTTCCATGCTGCAAAGGTTTAAGTCTATCACATAGTAAATATTTTTTCATTCATTCATTCCTCACTTCCATCCTTCCTTGCTTGCTTTAAGGTTTAGGCCAATCAAATAGTAAATACTTAATAAATGTTGGTTTTTTTACTCATTCATCTATTCAATCCTCCTTCCATATTTATTCTTTTTTTTTTTTTAATTTTTTAGTGAGGCAATTGGGGTCAAGTGACCTGCCCAGGGTCACACAGCTAGCAAGCGCTAAGTGTCTGAGGCTGGATCTGAACTCAGGTACTCCTGACTCCAAGGCCAGTGCTCCATCCACTGCGTCATCTAGCTGCTCCATTCTTTTTTTTTTTTTAATTCCATATTTATTCTTAACTGATCAGATTATTTTCCTGGGTTGGACTAGACAGCCATTGACATCCCTTCCAACTCTGAAATTCTGGTATTTTGAGGATGATGTGCTTCTCTGCAGTCTTCCAGGATCACCCTGCTGTAAGCTGTCTTTCTTTTCTAGTAACTTGCTGGGTATAGACTGGGTCTTTATGCTCCCCACATTCTAATTGGTATGACAGTCATGTAAAAGCTTCCCTGCTGCACAGTACACTCCCTGAGGGCAAGGGCCATCTCTTATTTGTCTCTATCAATGCCCCTAGTTCCTCGAAGAGGGGATCGCATGGCGTCTGCATCATTAAGTGTTTGTTGACTTGAATTTGTAGGGTTGAATTTGCTGAATGAAAGAAAAAACACAAACACGAGTGGGAGCCAAGTGAAAAGCAAGTCAGCTAAAACACAAAACTTGATTTGAGCAAAGCCAAACAGGACAAATGACTAAGAAACCCTGGCTGGAGAAACTTGAGCAACTGAGAAGGGAGCTTTGGAACTCCTGCTCCTCCTCCTCTTCTCCTCTTCCTCCTCCTCCTTCTCCTTCTCCTCTTCCCCTCCTCCTCTTCTCCATCATCATCAGCATCAGCATCATCAACATTTCTATGGTACCCACTGTGTGCCAGGCACTGTACCAAGCACCTTACTGTATCAACAACCCTGGAGGTAGACACTATTATGATTCCCATTTTACAGATGAGGAATCTCTTCTGTAAAGGCAGACAGAGGTTAAGTCTCTTGCCCAGGGTCATACAGCTAATAAGTGTCTGAGACTGAATTTGAACTCAGCTCTTCTTGACTCCAGGCCCATTGGTCTATGCACTGTACCATATAGTTCTGGGGCTATGTTCTCTTGATTGATGAGAGACCCCTAAGTGACCGTAGAGCCAAGCATGCTTCACTTTGGACCATTGTGCCATCCTCCTTGCCACTGCTGCAGGCTTCCCTCTGGTTTACCCTCACTTGGGACCCAATTCAGACCCTACTCTTCTCTCCCCCCGAAGGTGTGGCCCCTATTCCTGAGGAACACTCTCAATGCTGATAATTTCTCTAATCATCAATGTGTTTTTTATCAGCCCTAGACCAGTGAGAGATAGGGCAAACACCACTAAAATGGCCTTGTGATTCTGGTGTGGGAACAAGTACATAATGAGTCCAACACTACCACTAGCCAGGAATGGATGGGTGTGGAGAGGTGGCAACAAGTTAGATGGCTTCCCTGGTATCTCTGGCCCTTACCAGGTCAGACATACCAACAAAGATTATATCACATACATGGCCACCAAAAGTCCTTGGCATGGTATGTAATGTTCTGAATAGGTCCATGTGGTCCATCATTCATTCATTCATCCATTCAATAAGCATTTCTGAAATGCATACTATGTGTCAGGTATCTTTTCTATATTCTGGGGTCATAAACACATAAATAAGACAGCTCTTGCCCTTGAGGAACTTACATTCTAATGGGGGCAGGGGTGACACCATGCATATAGATAAGTAAATTCAATAATAATAATAATAATAATTGGGAGGGCTGAGGGCACTACCAAATGGAGAATCAGAAAAACCTTCTTGGAAGAAGTGGTGCTTGGGCTGGGTCTGGGAGGAAACTAAAGATTCTAAGAAATGAAGGTGAGAAGGAAGTCTATTGTAGGAATGGCCAATGCAAAGGCACAGAGACAGGAAATGAGATGACTGCCTAGCCAAAGATAGAGCACCACCTATTAAATCTTCATTACACCTAGGTGGCAGAGTGGATAAAATTCTAGACCTGGAGTTAGGAAGACCTGGGTTCAAAACCAGCTTCAGATACTTGCTAGCTGTATGACCCTAAACCAGTCATTTAAGCCATCTGTGACTTATACACATGATGGAGCAGAAGGTGCCTCAGTTTTCTTACCTGTAAAATAAGCTGGAGAAGGAAAAATCAAACTGTTCTAGTATCTCTGCCAAGAAAACACCACATGAAGTCACCAAGAGTCAGACACAACTGAAAAATGACTGAACAAAAAGAGTGAGCCAAGCTGCAGAAAGTGTTGGAAACTGGGCACTCACCGGTGCAGGGACAAAGAGATTTGAAAAGAAATTTAGAACTGAAATGATCCTTGGCAGTCATCCTGTCTTATTTTACATAAAGTGAAGATTAGACAGTGTAAGTGATTTGCCCAAGGTAGGGCAGTTAGCATGTGTCAGGGCTGGGATTCCCACCCAGCTCCTCCAAATTTACATCCAGCAATCTTTCCCCTCTTTGATGGCTGGAAGATCAAAGCCTGTAGTTTCAGTCCCAGAATCAAATATTTCCATCTAGGCAGGACTTCCAAGGTTGTAAATCAGATCCAATGACCTCATTTTACACATCATTGAATCCCTGGACCATAAGTGTAGAGATGGAAGGGATTCCAGTAACTCTTTAGTCCAACCCCTTCATTTCACTTGCAAGGAAACTGAGGCACAGAGCAGTGACTTGCCGAAGGTCACATCAATAATAAATGACACAACATGACTAATATGGAAATATATTTTGCATGACCACACATGTATAACCTATATCAAATTGCCTGTCTTCTCAACAAGGGGCAAGAAAGGAGAGAAAAAGAGAATCTGGACCTAGGAAACTATTTTAAATGTTAAAAAAATATTTTTACATATACTTAGGAAAAAAACCCAAATTTTACAAAAAGACATGATAGAGTGGGGATTTGGCCCCAGGTCTATCTGCATTCCAAATCCAGCTCTATCCTCCTTGAAGGTCTAAAGGTAATTTTTTCTTAAATTATCTATCTATCTATCATCTATTTATTTATCTAGCCATTTATTTATTTATCCAGTTATTTATTTATTTGTTGATCTGTCTATCTATTCATCATCTATCTATCCATCCATCTATCTGTTTATTCATTCATTAATTAATTTGTTTCTTTCTTTCTTTGTTTCTTTATTTATTTTTGTGGGACAATGAAGGTTAAGTGACTTGCCCAGCATCACACAGCTAGTAAGTGTCAAGTGTCTGAGGTCAGATTTAAACTCAGGTCCTCCTGAATCCAGGACTGGTGCCCTTGATTTCAGAACTCTATGGAATTGGTTGTATTGTTGTTACTGTAAAGGGGAGGAGGGTTGGAATGAGCAATCCTCTCCTGTGTTCAAAGCTTTGTCACATGTTTTTTTGCTTTCCCTAAACTTATTGTAATTTCTTCATCTGTGACTTATACACATGATGGAGCAGAAGGTACCTTTCATCAGGGAGCAAGGAGGTTGTAGAATCAGGTGGGCTGGCACTGCAGTCAGGGCAAGGGAAGGGATCACAAATGGGTTTGCTCCACTGCTCTCTAGTTCACAGGAAAGGTAACAAAACATGGAGGAAAGCCACCAGGAGCCAGGGAGGATTGAGTTTCAGCTCTGATTTTGCCTTACCAAAACACAAAGTATTTTTCACTCATTTTGCAAAGTTCCCCCACTGATATTGCCAGGAGACATAGAGCCCAGAATCGAAGTGATGGCCTGATATATCCATATCCTTTCAACTTTTGGAGAGTATCCATAAGAGGAAGGGGACTAAAATCAATCAAGATTGATGGGGCAAAGTGTTTTTGCTGTTATTAAGTTATTTTTCAGGAATGTCTGACTCTTTGTGACCCCATAGGGGGTTTTCTTGGCAAAGATACTGGAGTGGTTTGCTGTTTCCTTCTCCAGCTCATTTTACAGATAAAGAAACTGAGGCAAACAGGGTTAAATGACTTAAACCTGAGGCCAGATTTGAACTCAGGTCTTCCTGACTCCAGGCCTGGCATTCTATCCACTGTTCCCCTTAGCTGCTCTAAGTCTGTCCTGATTCCTCTTAATTTTAGCCCCTGCCTTCCTCTGATTATTTCCTGTTTATCCTGTATAGCATGTTTGTAAATATACGTTTGCATGTTGCCTCCCCCATTAAATTGTGAGCTCCTTGAGGGCAGGGACCATCTTTTACCTTTCTCTGTATCCCCACTACTTAGCACAGTGCCTGGTACACAGTAGACACTTAATAAATGCTTATTGACTGTCTTCTTTCCTTCTCTCAGACAACTTCCGAGGTAGAATTTGTCTCCTGAGTCATCAGTGGGTGAAGGAAGATCTCACTCCAGGAGTTCTCCACTGATACAATCACAGCTCTTTTTCATACACTAGTCTTAGGGTAGGGCAGCTGGGTGGTGCAGTGGATAGAGCACTGGCGCTGGAATCAGGAAGACCTGAGTTCAAGTCTCACCTAAGACACATACTAGCTGTGTGACCCTGGACAAGTCATTTAACCCCATTTGCCTTAAACATCTAGAGCCATCTCCAGTCCTGATGTTTATCTTGCCAATGGACCCTGATGGCTCTGGCGGAGACAGTGAGGTTGGTGATCTTGTATAGCCCTCCCTCACTTAAATCTAATTCAGTGAAAGTCATGACATCACCCTCTTTGAGAATGAAGAAAAAACAAGTCTTGGGGTAGCTATAGGATGGCCAGAAGTGGTTCAGATTGGAGCAGGCCCTGCTGAAAGGGGGCAACTCAAATGTGCCTTACTCTTCTATAGGACCCCATCACCCTCTGAGTATCAGGCATGTCTACAGCCATAGCAATTGCCTCTTACCTTCCCTGAAGGCAAAGGGAAGAATAAATGGTTGTTCAGATAGGGATATGTGTGTTGGCAAATCCCATTCCCTTCTCTAGGCAGACCTCCACCTAGCTAGTAGACATCTGCTCTGCTACCAAGTGTGTAGACACCTCTCCCCTCTTTCTACTTCTTTCTCTGGTACTGATAGTCAAATTCACAATACTTCTGCTACAGTGAAGCCTGGGACAATCTACTTGCTGCAGCTAGGTGATCCACAAGAGACCTCCCCCTGGAATCAAAAATACCTGAATTCTAATCTGCCTCAGACACTTAATAGCTTCGTGACCCTAGACATCTCACTTTACTTGTCTCAGGCTCAGTTTCCTCATCCATAAAATGGGAATAATAAAAGCACTTACCTGAGAGGGGTGTTGGAAAGGTCTCAGAAGTCAACATATGTAATCTTAAAGCACCATATAAATGTTCGCTCTTATTGATGGCTCTGCTTAGCAACCCTGTATTTCTGAGCTGTTGGCTATATGACTACCATGCCCGAAGGAGTCCCTCATGCCTATACCCACATCCATCTCATCTCTCCAATGTCCCCTTTCCTCTGTCACTAAATAGCAGAAGCCTTCTTTCTGATTCTTCCAGGTATTGATAGAATCCCATCCCTCCCTCCCTCCCTTCCTTCCTTCCTTCCTCCCTCCCTCCCTCTCTCCCTCCCTTCCTTCCTTCCCTCCTTCCTTCCTTCCTTCTTCCTTTCCTTCCTCCCTCCACTCCCTACTTACTCTCTTCTTCCTTCCTTCCTCCCTCACTCCTTCCCTCCCTCCTTCCCTCCCTCCCTTCCTCCCTCCCTCCCTCCCTCCCTCCCTTCCTTCCTTCCTTCCTTCCTTCCTTCCTTCCTTCCTTCCTTCCTTCCTTCCTTCCTTCCTTCCTTCCTTCCTTCCTTCCTTCCTTCCTTCCTTCCTTCCTTCCTTCCTTCCTTCCTTCCACCAGGCTATCTCCCATAGCCCGATGACACTCAACAAAGCATCAGCGTTGGGGCGGGGGTGCTTCTCAGCTCCATTGCTGGCTCGATGGGAATGGGAGGTAATTGCTAGCTCTCGGGACGTGCAGGGCCTCCTGCTGCTGCTAAGCCCCCAGGAGCAGAGCTGGGCGCAGGGATTTGGAGCTCTGCTTCACAAGCTAATGCAAAAGAAGCCCATTTACAGCCACGTTCGGCCTCTCATAACTCCAGGCCAGGCCAAGGCCAGCTAATCCCCACTCTGTCCCCTGAGCGAGGAGAAAAGCCAGGCTGCCCTAGGTTTTCCTTTTCTGTTCATTTGAAAGCTAAGCAACAGACCTTCCTGGGGCTGTATTTTCTGCCCATTAATGCATCTCTGCTTGAGTAAAAGCTGTTGCCACCTCTCTCCCCTAGGCAACCTCCCACCCAGAAAGCTGGAGAAAACACGGACGCTCCTGGTCCCTTCCCCCTCCCTCCCTCCTCCTCTTCCTCCTCTGTCTTCCTTCCCTCTTCTCTGGCCCTGATCCTCCTGCTCTCCCAAGGCCCCCACCCACCTCTCTACAGAAGACCATCCCCCTCTTTGGCATCCTCCCTGAGGCCACCTCCCAGCCGCACTGTCTCTTGTATGTATGTGCAGAGGTGTTTGCGTGCTGCCCCCCCCCATTACACTGGGAGAAGTTTGATTGGGGGGGGGCATGTTTTCGCCTTTCTTTGTATTCTCAGAGCTAAGCACTGCCCCCCCCCACACACACACACACACACGCAGTAAACACTGGATAGATGCTCATTGACATGCTGGTTTTTCCTTCTCCCCTTTTTCTTCCTCTCATCTCATTTCCCTTTAGCTCATCTACTCCTCTTTCTATCTGCTGCCTTTGTCCTCCTCCCTATCTCTCTTCTTACCCATTTCCTCTTCCTTCCCACTTCTCCAGCCCTTCCAATCTGTGAGAAGACAACAACAACCACAACAACAATGACATCTCAGAATTGTTGGGAGACTCAGCTATGATGTCTGTACAGTGATGTATACATTTCAAAAGGTTATATAAATGCCAGTTGTTATTATTGTTTCCCCTTCTTTCTCTCTCCTTCCTTATGTTCTTTTCTCCCTTTTCTTCCTTCTTTCTTCATTCTCTTCTTTCTTTTTTTCTTCCTTCCTTTCTTGTTCTTCCCTCCCTCCTTCCCTTCCTTTTTCTTCTTTCCTTCCTTCCTTCCTTCCTTCTGTTCTTCCCCGAGTCTCTGCGAAGCACACAAGCACATACATACACACACACACACACACACACACACACACACACACACACACTCACTTGCCTTTCTGTTCCTTTTCCTTACATCACAGACTTTGAAGTCCAGAGACATCTCTCTACTCTTATCTTGGTCACATCCCTTTCGTCTCACCTCTTTCAAAACCATCTAGAAGAGAGTCTGGACAAGCCAGCAAAATGAAGCAGAAACCAAGGATGCACCAGAGGAGAGGAGATGCTCAGAGACACCTGGGGGCCCTCCACACACAGAGGTTTTTGATTTAAACTCCTCCTCCCAGGGCACATCAGAACTGGGGTCCAGCAGGCTGTCTGAATGAGAGGCAGTGTCAGAAACACAAAGATATATGGCCAAAGGGAAGCATCACAAAATCACAGCATCTCAGACTTGGGAGGGAGCTCCGAGGGCATCTAGCAGGAAGGCTAGATAAGATCAGAGGCACACTAGGAGCTACATGGTCCTTGGAGGGTGTCTAGCCTAACTGCTTCCCAGCACATGGGGGTGGAGAGGCACTCAGAACCAAGACAGGATCCACTGGCATACATATCTACACATATGCAAGGCCAAGAATGTGGCTGGGCAGGAGGCCGACTAGGATCATCTTTCCTCAGGGCTTAGGTTTAAAATGGGCGCCCTCAATCCTACCCCATCTGCATGGAAGAAAACAGAGAATTTTGACATTTAGAAAGGAAGAACTCCAAACCTTGAGAAAACTTGTTTCTTCACCTCTTCAACAGGGATTATAAACATATGTAAAACATTTTGTGAATTTTTCGACACTACATAAGGGCAGCAAGGTGGTGCATTGGATAGAGTACTGAACCTGAAGTCAGGAAGATTCTTCTCCCCGAGTTCAAATATGGCCTCTGACACTGACTGTGTGACCCTGAATAAGTCATTTAATCTTATGTGCCTCAGTTTCCTTGTCTGTAAAATGAGCTGGAGAAAGAAATTAAGTTGGACATGCTGAAAAACGACTAAACAATAACAAAAATGCTAGCCATTTTTATTGTTAGTACTAGTAGTAGTGGTGGTAGTTGTTGTTGTTAATGTAATGGATGCTGATTGATTGAAACTTAATATGAAGAAATTGTCAGATTCCATAGATTTACCCACCCTAAGATAGAGAAATAAGCCTGAGTGTCCAGAAGTTTTGATTCAAAAAATAGAATCAAACCTGAGATGACTAGGAGTAGCTCTTGTTCTGTGTTCTGACCAGCCTGTTCTGGAGTAAAGAATCTCCTTCTAGAGAGGAAAACCATTCTATACAAAGCCCAGAGAAGCAGACCAGTCCCTGGGCAGAAAGAGGTGGAGCTGGGAAGGAAAGGTTTTGTCCTAGGAAGACCGCTACCCCCAGAAACCTAAGCAGAGTGTGACTGCATCCTTTGTAAAAACTGTAGCAAAGAAAACCTCAGAATTTGAAACTAAAAGAGCCAAAGCAGAGCCCACTCATCATCTCAGGAAGAAGAAATAGCACGCTGGCTGAGAACTGGAGCTGAGCCTGGAAAAAAGAGGAGGCTGCCTCAAGTAAAGGTGTGCCCAGCAGTGACCACAGAAGCAGTTTAGCAATGCTGAGCAATAGCTATTTGAGACCAGAAGGGAGCAGCATCTGATAAAGACCACACACCCACAAGAGAGGAGGCTCCATGTGAAACCAGAAAGACCATTGGAGAGCAGGCCCATGGGGAAGAAGGGAGACAATCCATACAACACTCAAAGACATTGGTGGTATCCAAGAGTGAGAAGCAATGGTTACTCCTCCACATGCATGCTGCAGCCTCACATGATCTTCACATGTATACCCATCCATTGCATATTCCTTGCATGGCTTCCTCCATGCATGGACATAGACATGGGTCCACTCTTCCTGATGACGGTATACCCAGTTGGGGGAGATTGTACCTCAGGTTTATGGGGAAATGTTTTATTGCTGTTTTCTTACTGTGGTGTTATATTAAGTGCCTTTGAACTTTAAATGCTTTGACCAGGGATACTTTGAACTAATTATTTCCTCTGACTAGGAAAGGTAAACACTCAGGGCTGGCTTCATGAGTGCTGGTTCCAAGTGGATGGGCAACCACAGAGAACCTCTGAACCTGCCTTAACTCTGTCTAGGGGATCCTCACAGTAGGTAGGGTATGGTCGGTGGGGGGGGGGGCTGTATATAAAGAGCCTGAGAGAAGCCATCATGGGACTCACTGGCAGAGTTGAAACCAGAAGCATAGATCTTCTGACTCTTAAGTTCTCCCTCCCTCCCTTCATTCTTCCCTCCCATCCCTGCCTCCTTCCTTCTCTCCTTTCCTCCCTTCCTTTCTTCCTTTTTCTCCCTTCATTTATTCCTTCTTTCTTTCCCCCTTCCTTCTTTTCTTCCTTCCTTCCTTTTTTGCTTCCTTCCTCCTTTCTTTTCTTCTTTTTTCTTCTTTCTTTCATCCTTCTCTTCCTTCCCTCCTTTTTTCCTTCTTTCCTTCCTTCCTTCCTTCCTCCCTTCCTCCCTTCCTTCCTTCCATAAGTGGAATATGAACAGAGTACCTCTGACAGCAAACTTTGTGATGGTATGTAATGAAAATGCCTTAGAAAGACTGTGAGCCCCACATAGACATTTGCTAACTGTTTGTAGCCTACAAACCACATGGTTAGGAGACAAATGTTTAATTGACTACCCAGTCAAAACAAGGAGCACCTTCCAGAGGCCATAGTCATCCTCATCGTTTTTTAGCCACTTTCTCTTCAGCTATTCATTCTTGCTTTGCCACCTTCACTGACCATATCTCACTGCTGTTAAGGGAAGAGGCCTCAGATACTTACTAGCTGTATGACCTTAGGCAAATCACTCAAACATTCTAGGCCTCAGTTTTCTCATCTGTGAAATGGGGATAATAATAGTGCCTCCTTTACAGAGTTGTGAGGACCAAATAAGTTCATATATGTCAAGCACTCTGAAAACCTGAAAGTCAAATGTTATTCGTAGTTATTGTCATTATGACGGTAAATGATGATGATGATGCCAACAACAATGACAATGATGATAATAATGATGAAGACATAGCAAAGCCAGGACTCCAACCCAGTCCTTGCATCTCTAAGATCAGGGCTCTCTCCAACCACGTCTCTGTTATGGGAGCCCAGTAGCCTCCTCCCTTCTCCAGCTTCCTGGGCTTTGTCACCTGGCCCAGGAACCCCAGGGTTCCTAGCCTATCATCACTGATTGACTTTTGTGTCCCATCCTTTGTGAAAGTCACCTGATTCATACCAGCAGAGGATGTGTCCCTGCCAGGCAAAGTCCTCAGCCACCGAATCAGGGCTCTCTGTGGGTAATTCTGAGTGCAGTTAAATAAAGGTTAAAAGAACAGAGGGAAATTCTATTATAATGTAGCATAATTCAATAGATTCTCCTAGCAGATGTCACTTTAGAGGGATGAATTTGTCCCAGCTGGACTCCAGGGCTTATTCAGAGCTGCTTGTAACAAGTGGTAGTGAAGAGTCGGTGAGAATAGCTCCAGGGAATGATCATTTCTACAAATCAACTTATTTGGACCAAATATGAGGATCAAGGGGGTTCCAGCAAAAGGAATTAAAACCGCTGTTGGGGAAGAGAAGTGACAGCCCAGAAGGTAAGCATGGTTATGCCAGGCAGGCTGCCCATCTTTGATCCAGGCGACAAAGAATCAAGTATCCCAGGCAGAGAGGCTGAGACCCTCGTTGTCCCCTCCCTGGTAACACCTCCATGCTGTAACTCACCACCAGCTCCACTCCAATCCTTGTTGACAACCATTGGTCTGGCTCAGATCCAGCATCTGAAAATATATATAAGCCCAAGGGCAGACCTGGAGTCAGGAAACCCAGAAGTGATGTTAGAGATCATCTAAGATCATAGGATGATACGTTTTGAACAGGAAGAGACCTCAGAACCCATGTGGTCCAGCTGTCATTAGTTTGTTGTATGACCCTGGGGACATCCCTTCACTTCCCCACAAGACCTCGGTTTCCTTGACTATAAAGTGAGGAGTCTGCCCTACAAGGCAGTATGACAAAGAAAAGGGTCCTGGCTCAGAGGTTAGAACACCTGAGCTCTTGTGACATTTACTACCTGTGTTATCCTGACTCGAGCTCACTGAATCTTGGACTTGCGATGTTTAGAATGACATGGGTGATCTAAAAGGCTTCTGGGCTCCTTTCCAGCCCCAAATCTATGATCCTATAATCCTAGCTGCTTTCTAAGGTCCCTTCCATCTCTGAGATGCTATGACCGTGGCAGAGTGATAGCTGGTAACTCTGCCACCTGGAACAAATGACACAAACCACACCCTTAGATCATCTGAATTTGATGGGAGCGAGGTGGGAAAACCTCAGAGAGACACCTTTGGGACACAATATCCTGTGTCAGAGAGCCCTCAGACATACTTCAAGGCCATCAGAGAATGGAATGAGGGAGGGGCAGAAGCCAGTAGTTTCCCATCTTGCTCATATGAGGGGTAGCTTAGAAGGGATTTAAAGGAGGAATTGCTAGAGGCAACTTCCCAACACTCTGGTGAATCCTGTTTCTCACTGCAAAGATCCCTACAGGCACCAAAGTGCATAAGGCACCATGCTGGCCCAGAAGGGAAAGGAACTTGGGTCTTGCTGGATAGCAACCCCATTGCCTTGGGGTTGACTGGTACCATCTGAATAACTCAGTGGAGGGGAAAATCTGGGTCCTGTGTCCTCTTCATAAGCACAAGCGTTCTTTGCCACTCCTATGACATGTACCCAATCCTCCTTTCTCCAAGAAACTGGTGCTGTCCCAAAAGTCATAAGGGCTCTTCTGTTGGTAAAAAGGCTGATGCTGGAACTCCCTAAACAGGGATTGCTAGGAGGGAAGCCTACATCTTTCTAAGGAATAAGTACCTACTATGTGTCACTTGCCATGCTAAGAGCTTTTTTTTTTTTTTTTTTTTTTTTTTTTTTTTACAAATGTGATCTCCTTTGGACTTCACAACAATACTACCTACCAATCTCCCCATTTTACAATTGAGGACACTAAGGCAGACAGGTTAAGTGACTTGTTCAGGTCACACAGCTAGTAAGTGTCTGAAGACATATTTGAACTGAGGTCTTCCTGACTCCAGGCCCTGCGCTCCCTCCACAGTGCCACCAGCTACCTCTGAATAGTGTCTGTTATTAGATACTATGTTAATAACATTTATCCATATTATCAATACAGTTTAATATAGGTCCAGGTCACATTAGTACTCTTGGATGTCAGCTGATATTAAACCTTTCCTCCTGTAAATTTTACTTGTACAATTACTTTTTTTGAACCCAGCTGGAGGACTTTACCCTTATATCTATTCAGCTATAGAAAGTCAGTATGGCATAGGGAATGGAGTACTGGATCTGTGTTTAGGAAGGCTTGGCTTTGAGTCCCACCTATGACACTTACTAGCTGTGTGACCCTGGGCAAGTCACTTAACCCCAATTGCCTTAAACATCCAGGGCCATCTCCAGTCATCCTGATCTGTATCTTGCCACTGGACTCAGGTGGCTCTGGAGGAGAGAGTGAGATTGGTGACCTTGCACAGCCCTCCCTCACTTAAATCCAATTCAGTACAAGTCATGACATCACCCCATTGTCATGGTCCTCTACAAGAATGAAGGACAAACAACAAGTAAGTTTTCAATGAATACTTTTCTACTCTACACCACAGACGCCACAGACGCCACAGCACCCAACCTCCCACCCCCACCAACAACCAGGAGTCAAGAAACAAGGCAAAGGCAGAAGGCTCCATCCCCAGTGAGGGCTCTTTCCTCCTTCCTCTCAGGACTGAGCTAAAATTTTCTGCAGCTCTCAGAGGGGAGGCTGAGGCAGGAGACCCCTCCAGGGGAGACAAGCTTCTCCTCATGATCCAGCAGCTGCCAACCCACTGTGGAGTCAGGCACCAGTTCACCCAGAAAGTCCCCAAAGAAAGCAAGGAGAGACTGGCATTTCAGTAACATCTCACAGTTTGGAGGAACTGGAAGGTTGGTTCCAATCTGGGATTTTTTTTTTAACTGAAACAGCCAAGTGCACTGAATGAAACTCATGAAGCATCCTGTTTCATCTGCTTTCGAGTTTACACCTGGGGGGGAAATTTAAGATACAAAAAGGCTCTGACAGCACAGAGGGGAAAAGCCATCATGAAAAAAAAATTGCCTTTCTTCAAGGTAAATGTGGGCACAGCAGGCAAGGGTGGGAGGGAGTGCAGGGAAGGGATTTCTGTCTCTGAATCTGCCAACTTTGTGCATAAACAAAAAGGGAGCAGCCTGGAGAAATAGCCCATCTACAAGATGACAAGTATTGTTCTTTGGAGGTGACCAGATTAGAAGAATACATTAGAGTTGTAAGAAATCTGAGAACAGAGAATGTCAAAGCTGGGAGGGTCCTTAGAACACAGAGTGTCAGAGCTGGGAGAAACCTTAGAACAGAGAATGTCAAAGCTGGGAGAGGCCTTAGAACAGAGAGTGTCAAAGCTGGGAGGGGCCTTAGAACACAGAATGTTAGAGCTGGAATGGTCTTTAGAACAGAGAATGTCAGAATTGAGCCTTTTCATAATATTTTCCAATTACGTGTAAATATTGTTTTAAATATTCATTTTTGTAAGATTTTGAGTTCCAAATTTTTCTCCCTCTCTCCGTTCCCTTCCCCCTCCCCAAGGCAGCAAAGTAAACAATCTGACATAGGTTATATATGTACAATCATGTTAAACATATTTCCACATTAGTCATGTTGTGAAGGAAGAATTAGAACAAAAGGAAAAATCACAAAAAAGAACAAAAATGAAAAAATGAAAATACTATGCTTTAACCTGCATTCACACTCCATAGTTCTTTCTCTGGATATGAATAGCACTTTCCATGATGAGTCTTGGATTTGTCTTGGATCATTGTATTACTGAAAATAGTTAAGTCTGTCACAGCTGATCATTGCACAATGTTGTTGTTACTGTGTACAATGTTCTGGTTCTGCTCACTTCACTCAGCACCATTCCACTTAAGTCTTTCCAGGCTTTTCTGAAATCTACCTGCTCATCATTTCTTATAGCATATACCACAACTTGTTCAGTCATTCCCCATCTCCTCAATTTGCAATTCTTTGCCCCCACAAAAAGAGCTGCTATATTTTGTACATTTGGGTCCTTTCCCCCATTTTATGATATTAAAGAGCTTTTTAGTCTATAGGTATTTATCACATTGGACATCATTCATTTATCTGTAGATATTTACATTAGACATTATTTGGTTATCTATAGATATTTTCCACATTAGACATCATTTGTTTATCTTTCGATACCTACATAAGACAATATTTATCTATAGATATTTACCACATTAGACATTATTGTTTATCTGTATTTATCACATTAGACATTAAAATGTCATAGTATTTTTATGAAAATAGTTTTGACCTCATGTACCTCCCTGACAGGGTGTCAGGGATCCCCACAGATCCTGGTACACACTTTGAGAATGCTGATATAGTAGATAAGAAATGACAGCAATAAGCTCCAAAGATTGAGGCACAGTGAGACAAGATTGTATGAATTTTAAAAGAGAAAAAGGCCTTGATGAATAATGGGAGATGAATTGTGTAGCAGAAACAGTGGTTAAGCATAATACCTACCCTGGCTCTATTGTCTTGGAGGGGATCAAAAGAAGGAGTGATCTCCCACAAAGAAGGTTGGAAGGATGTCATCCCCAAGGAAGAGCCAAATTTCCATCAAAGCCAGGAGAGTTCATTGAAAATGCCAAGTATATGGGGCAGCTAGGTGGCGCAGTGGATAGAGCACCGGCCCTGGAGTCAGGAGTACCTGAGTTCAAATCCGGCCTCAGACACTTAACACTTACTAGCTGTGTGACCCTGGGCAAGTCACTTAACCCCAATTGCCTCACTAAAAAAAAAAAAAAAAGAAAAAAGAAAATGCCAAGTATATAAAGGGTTCTTGAGGATACATCAAGGGTTCCAGAAGGCATAGTAGAAGGGAATAGGAAATGGTCCCAGCATATGGTGCTAGACTTGGTCTTGGGAAATGCAGTACTCAGAGGGAATAGCAGGATCATGGAACATAGATGATTACAGATGATATTATAGATTACATATATTACAAGATGATATATATCAGAGATAAGGTAATAAGCACAGTGGGTGATAGATTGACATAGCATGCCATCAGTGGAATACTGAGAGAATGAATCACCCCATCATCCCATATCTAATTTGGAATATCTTTGGAATATCTCTTTTGGTATCTGCCTCTCCAATGCTACTTTTCCATGGTTGGGACCCTAAGGAATTGGAACATCTGGGCTTCCAGCAGAGGCCAGCTTGAGGGTAGGGATTATTATTTTTTTCCTGAATTTTCTCTTCTTATCCACAGCACTGTGGTTGTGGATAGAAGTCTGGCCTTTTGGTTCTGAAGACCCAGATTCAAGCGTCACTTCTGACACATACTGGTTGTTTGACTGAGCAAGTAAGTCATTTAACCTCACAGGGCTTTAGGCACATCCAAAGTCAGAAATCACAAAACAGTGGGCGATCAGCATTGGCGGAGACAATTTCTTCACTGGATGC
This sequence comes from Dromiciops gliroides, assembly GCF_019393635.1. Taxonomy (NCBI): domain Eukaryota; kingdom Metazoa; phylum Chordata; class Mammalia; order Microbiotheria; family Microbiotheriidae; genus Dromiciops; species Dromiciops gliroides. The sequence goes on from NC_057863.1 coordinate 602,539,540, forward strand.
TTCCTTCGCCATTGAATGCACAGTTCTGGTGAAACCCCTCCCCTCAAAGGAAAAAAAAATCCCAGTACCAAACATAGTGATGTCTTGTACATAGTAGCCACATAATAAATACTTGTTATAGAATGGAATTGAAATGTAGTCCATGCAGTCTAGTGGAAGGCCATTTCTCCTGGGCTCTGGCCCCTAGCTCAGATCACTCTGGTCTTCAGTAGACATAGTGACCAGCAGATCCCACCAGGGGTCAATGTTCTCCCAGTAACCTCAGAGGAGGAAATTGAGTTCCCATGATCAGTGCTCAGGGAGCTGGCCTGGGAAGAAACTGTTAGGAACCTACCTGCTCAGCCACCCATCCTTGGGAATTAATAGACTAAGTTTATAGTGGACACCTAGTTCCTGTCTAGCTACTTTACAGTGGGGAGGAAGAACATAAAAACACACCTTTCACTCACTGGGCTCCAGCTAAAGCAAGAATGAAAAGAGTGGTCTCCAATGGGACATGTGTGGAAGGGATGGTTTTCTGGGGTTTGTCTTGTTTTGTTTTTGAACAGGACAGGACCCACTCCATTCAAAACTGACTCCTTCCTTGGAGAAGAGGCATTACTGCCATTAACACCCAGGACCAGCAGGGTTACGAAAGCAAACAATAAAATATTTCCTTCTACCTTCAGTAAGCATTGCCAAAGTGCAGAGAGACGAGTCCTAGTAAAAAGGGGCACTACCAGGGAGGCAGTAACAAGGGGAAACAGGACTAGCTTTGGAGTCAGAGAACCTGGCTTTTAATCTCAGCTCAGTTACTTGCTACCTGCATAATTCTGGACAAATCCTCTCACCTTTTTGGGCCTCGGTTTCTTTGTCTGTAAAATAAGAGATCTGGACAAAGTGATTTCTAAGGTCCTGTCCAACATTATATCTATGATCCTATGGTGCTGCCTATGTGACCTTGGACTAGTCACCTCATCTCTAGAGAGACTCATCTAGAAAATAAGGGATTTTGGCTAGATGACCCCTAAGGTCCTTGCTGAGTCCGAATCTGTGATCTGATGACTAGGAACATGTGGTTTCATTTGACCAGAAGTAGCAGTCAGAGATTCAAGCCCCACCCCCCTCTCTCTTTCTGTCTCTCTGTCTCTGTTTCTTTCTTCCTCTCTCTGTCTTTGCCTGTCTGTCTCTCTGTCTCTCCCTCTCCCTCTCTCATCTCTCATCTCCTTGTCCCCTTTCTCCCTCCCTCTCCATCTTCTCCCTCTCCCTTCTTCATCTCCCTCCTTTTGTGTCTCTTCCTCTGTTTGTCTTCATCCCTCTCTCCCTGCTTCTCTCCTTCTTCCTCCCTCCCCCTCTCTCCCCTCCCCTTCTCCCCCTTTCCCTCTCTGCTTCTCTCTCTCTCTCTCTCTCTCACACACACACACACACACACACACACACACACACACACACACACACACACACACTCTCTCTCTCTCTCTCTCTCTCCATCCCTTCCCTCAGCTCTGCTCCACATGCCTGTACCTCATAGCCTCCTCCTCCCCCACTAAACATCTCTCAAGAAAAATTGTGTCTTTAAAATTCAAGGCTCAGGATTGAAAATAATGGTCCAGACAGGGTCTGCTCAGGGTAGAGAACAGTGGGGCTATCACCTCTCTGATACTGGATACTTTGCTTCCATGATTGCATAGCCTAAGATAGCAGGAGGCTTTTTTGGCAGCCGTGTCACCCTGTTGACTCATTCTGAGTCTCTCAGTTGCTAAAACCCCGGTAAGATGAGAGCCCTGCCCTGGGGGAATGAATGGGCAGACTAATGGACAGGCCAGAGTTGCTGCAATGAGAGGGGAGCTGGGGGCCCAAAGGAGACAGGCTAGTCCCTGTTCTCCAAAGTTCTCCCATCGTTATCCTGTCCCTTGGGGTTCCTTCCTGAGCCACAGGCCAGTTTATCAAATGTTCAACCCAGTGCCATCCTCTGAAGAAAGCACAGCAATTCGGGGTCCTGAGAAGCCTGGAACTTCTCTCTAGAGACTGAGCAAGCTGGGAGATGGATGGCTGTAGGATGAGAGGGTGTGCCGGCTCTCTGGTCCAAATGGCAGGTTTTCCCTCAGCTTCCCTCAGGAAGAAGGACTGCCCAGCCTCCGCCTTCCTTAACGATGACTTCCTTCCCCGTAAAGATGTATCCTTTCTTCAGGTTTATGGAGCATCATGGGTAGAGAAATGGACTAGGAGGCAGGAAGACCTGGGTTCTAAATCCACTTCAGATATTCACTGGCTGTGTGATCCTGGGCAGGTCTATCTGAGCTCTGCCACTAACTCACTGTGAATGAATTTAAACAGGCTTCACTTCAGCAAACTTTCATTAAGAGCCTGTTCTACGTCAGGCGCCTCGGCTACAAATTCCAAAACAAAATCCTGCCTTTGAATGGGGATTACAGCACATTTCTATAGGTTTTAAGATTCGTAGGATGGAGACATACATGATTTGGGGACAGCTAGGTGGCACAGTGGCTAGACCGCCAGGTCTGGAGTCAGAAAGATCTGAGTTCAAATCCAACCTCATATATATACTAGCTGTGTGATCCTGGGCTAGTCATTTCACCCTGTTTACCTCAGTTTCCTCATCTGTAAAATAAACTAGAGAAGGAAAGGGCACACCACTCCAGTATCTTTGCCAAGAAAATGCCAAATGGGGTTACAGAGAGTCAGACACAACTGAAACAACTGAATAGCAATAGCATGCATGATTTAATAACTTTATTGGCTGAAGAATTGATTGAACCTCCCCCAAACCCTGTGAAATAGATGCTATTAATTCTCCCCCATTTTTACAAATGAGAATATTGGGACTCAGAGATAAATCACTTGCCTAGGGTCACATGGCTAGTAAATGTCCTGAAGTGGGATCTGAACTCAGGTCTTTCTGACTCTAAATCCAGCATTCTATCCACAATGATCCAGGAATGAGGGGACAAAAGAAATAACCAGACAGAATAATCTAGAAAATTTTGAGGAAAGAGTGCTGGGGGGAATCAGGAAGGCTGCATGGAAGAGGTGGTACCTATGGTGAACCTTAAAAGACAATAAGGATGCTAAAAGGGTGAGATAAAGAGGGAGTTCATTCTAGGCATGTACAAATACCCAGAAGTGCAAAATGGCATGTTGAGCTCAGGAACAGCTAATAGTACAATTTTGCTGGAATGCAGAGTACACGAAGGGAATTATAATAATAATAATAGCTGACATTTATGTAGAACTTTAAAGTTTTCAAAGCCCTTTGCATCCATTATCTCCTTCCAGCTTCGAAACAACCTTTTAAACTAGGTACTATAGAAATTATCCTTCTCTGTTTTTACAAATGAGGAAACTGAGATTTAGGGAGGTTCAGTGATTTGGGCAATGTACTGAAGCTGATAAATGTCAAAAGGGGGATCGGACCATAGCTCTTCGTAACTCTGCACCCAGCACTCCCCCTATCACGTCATGCTTCCTTTCTTATGGGGGAGAATATAAAAAGAGGGCAAGAAAAATAATTTGGAGCCAGATTGTGGAGAGTCTAAAATGCCGGACATCTCTCCATTTCCTTCCTGGTAAAATGGGGCAGTCGAACTACATCTATAAGGTCTCTTACTGCTCTGAGATTCTGCTGATTAAAAATAATCTCTCCAGACTGGTCCCTTTCCTATAATCTAGGGCTTCTTCCTTTAATTTCCCTCTCCTTCCCCATGACCCCCAATTCTCCCCTATACTAACCACCTCAGCCTTCTGTCAGTCTGAGCATCCCCCCTATCTCTGATTGGCTCTCAACATGATACCCCCTCCAAGAGGGTGGATGAGCGTTTCCCAGGCAACCAGGCAAACACTTGTTGCCATGGCGACCTTCGCTCCTCTCCCAGTTAGTTTGATTTCAGCTCTGATTCAGTTTCTTCCTTTGACAGGCCATGTGGGGGGCTTGGAAAAGGACAGTTCAGATGATCCCCGGGAACAGAGATGAGAAAATAATTCCCCCTCACCTCATAGAGCCCGCGTCTGTATCAAAGGAAAAGAACCCAGACCTTAGGCCCAGAAGCCAACGTTTTCATCTCAGGCCTTCATCATCACCAGTGGTAGATTCCGGAGGCAGAATTTATGACTTTCTCACATCACGGCCACGGGGGCCAGCCGGCTCGCTTCCTGTCGGGAGGAGGCTGGGGCAGTTTCCAGGAAGCAGGAAAAGAGAACTAACACGTTAGATGACAGAGTCAGAATCGAAAAAAGATCTCGACCGGCTGGAATGGTGGGCCAGATCCAATACGATGAAATTGAATAGGGATAAATTTAAAGCCTTATACTTGATAGCAAAAAAAAAAAAAAAAAAAAAAAAGCTGCTTCACAATTATGAGGTGAGAGAGGCACAGCAAGATAGCAGCTCACCTGGAAAAAAAAACCTAAAGATTTTAGTGGATAACAAGTTCAATATGTGTCGATATGATAGGGCAGCCAGAAAGGCTAATGGAAATTGAGGCTATATGGAGAGAGGCATGCTTCCTAAAATAAGAGAGGTTCTTTCTTGCCCCAGGGGTTAGAATGAAGAGTGATGGGTAGAACTTGGAAAGAGATGGATCTAAGTTTCTTGTATGGAAAACTATGACAAAAAAAAAACAAACAAATAAGCAAACAAAACTTACTGGCATTATCCAAAAGAGTAGATTTCCCATCATTGGAGGCCTTCAAGTAGAGGCTGAGTAAAGGCTTCTCAAGGAAATTATTCAGGCAGGGTTGTACTGGGTGACTACTGAAGGGGCAGTCAACTCTGAGATTCTGTGGGCATGGTGCCCAAGATTGCCTGCTTCCCTCCAATAAACCATCCTCTTCCCAGTGGGTCTAGTCAACAAACATTCACGGAGCATGTGGGATCTAGTGGAAAAGGCCCTGAGCTGGGAGTTAGGAGACCTGAAATATTTGGGCTCTTCCACAAACTAGCTCAGTGTCTTTAGACAAGTCATTCATTCCTCCTCTCTAGGCCTCAGTTCCCTAGCAGGTGAAAAGAAGAGTTGGTATCTCTAACTCATTTTAACTCAACAAACATCTACTCGGTACCTATTATGTCTCAGGCATGGTTGTACAAGGACAAAAGTGAAATGGGGGGCAGCTAGGTGGTGCAGTGGATAGAGCACCGGCCCTGAATTCAGGAGGACCTGAGTTCAAATCCAGACTCAGACACTTTACACACTTACTAGCTGTGTGACCCTGGGCAAGTCACTTAACCCCAATTGCCTTACCAAAAAAAAAAAAAAAAAAGTAAAATAGGACTGGAACTCAAAAAGCTTACAGTCTGCAAAAGTTTACATAATGTATAATGTCTGGTGCATATTTAGTAAATGGTTGTTGATTGATTCTTTGTTCTGACATTCTAAAGTCTAAGGTACAGCATTCGATGTTATGAGATCCCTCCCTTCTCTGAGAGTTTATGATCCACTGACATTATACTTATAAGATCCTCTCCAGCTCTGAAATTCTGAGTACTAAAGTCAAGGGACTTTAGCTCGGACATTACACATTCTAAAGGCCCTCTCAACTCTGATATTGTGTGTCCTAAGGACCTTCCAGCTCTGACATTCTGTGTTCTAAGGCCCTTCCCAGCTTTAACATTCTCAGTTCTAAGGACCTTTCCATATCTGTTATTTTCTGTTCTAAGGGCCTCCCAGCTCTGACATTGAGTGTTTGTAAGGTCTCTCTGAGCTCTGACATTCTATGCCCTAGGATCTCCAAAGCTCTATAAATCTATGTCTATGAAATTTAAAGTAGCATTCTGGGTGCCGTGGGGATAAAAAGATGGATAAGCCATAGTCCCTGCCCCAAAGGAGCTCACAACCTTCATGCACTCCACATGTAAATTTACTTCAATTATAGGCCAGCTAGAAACAACCTGAAAATGGATTTCCAGGCCTGTGAATCTGACCCAGCTGTACAGAATAGTCTTACTCCAGAGCCTGTAACCCCCAATGAGAATTGATATTTGACCAGAGGCTAGAGCATAACCCCTAGAATCCCCCTGGGATGTAGTTGGAGGATAGAGTTTTAGCTTTCACCCATCCGCATCATCCCTCTCCTGGATTGGTTCCAAACTGTCACTGTCCTTCCTAAAATATGACATGGAGATCTGGAAATAATAGTACAGATTAAGTCTAACATGAAAGGATTAAGAGAGGGAAGGAGGGAAGAAGGGAGGCAAGAAGGGAGGGAAGGAGGGAGGGAAGGAGGGAGGGAAGGGAGGAAGAGAGGGAGGGAGAGAGGAAGAAAGGAAGGAAAGAAGGAAGGGAAAGAGGAAGAAAGGAAGGAAAGAAGGAAGGGAAAGAGGAAGGAAGGAAGGAAGGAAGGAAGGAAGGAAGGAAGGAAGGAAGGAAGGAAGGAAGGAAGGAAGGAAGGAAGGAAGGAAGGAAGGAAGGGAAAGAGGAAGGAAGGGAAAGAGGAAGGAAGGGAAAGAGGAAGGAAGGGAAAGAGGAAGGAAGGGAAAGAGGAAGGAAGGGAAAGAGGAAGGAAGGGAAAGAGGAAGGAAGGAAGGAAGGAAGGAAGGAAGGAAGGAAGGAAGGAAGGAAGGAAGGAAGGAAGGAAGGAAGGAAGGAAGGAAGGAAGGAAGGAAGGAAGGAAGGAAGGAAGGAAGGAAGGAAGGAAGGAAGGAAGGGAGGGAGGGAGGAAGGAAGGGAGGAAGGAAGGGAGGGAGGGAGGGAGGAAGGAAGGAAGGGAGGAAGGAAGGAAAGAAGGGAGGAAGGAAAGAAGGGAGGAAGGAAAGAAGGGAGGGAGGGAGTAGGACAGGATTGTTATTGACTCATATGAAGCCTCAGATCAACTCAAAACTGTAGTTTTGGGTTTTGTTTTTACAACAAAAAGCTGAAAGCATAAACATGTCGGCCAGGGCTTTCCTGACATCCCTTAGCTATATATGTGCCTTCTCCTCTAGCCAGAGATCTTCTGGGGATCTGTTCTATGAAGGGAGCTGCCTCGGGAGGGAATGTGTTCCCCCTCCATGGCAGTCTTTTTTTTTTTTTGGTGAGGCAATTGGGGTTAAGTGACTTGCCCAGAGACACGCAGCTAGTAAGTGTCAAGTGTCTGAGGCTGAATTTGAACTCGGGTCCTCCTGAATCCAGAGCCAGTACTCTATCCACTGTGCCACCTAGCTACCCCTATGGCAGTCTTCGAGGAAAGGTTGAATAACCTCTTGTCAGATACTGCTATAGTATTAGTTTATACTAGTTTGTAGGGGGTCCCTCCCCTGCCCCCAACCCCACTGTGTTTTTTAAAGGCAACATCTGTTTCTGTGTGTGTGTATTTATCCTCAGTGGCCAACACATAGTGGGTGCTTCATAAATACTTATTGGATGGAAATGAATTCAATTGAGTTGAGATGAATAGGATCCACCATAAACTTAGGGTATGGTTGCCACAACTGGGCAACAGGGCAGAGATGGGAAAAGGGGACTCAGATGCCCTTCCCTGGAGAGGGTCTTACTCTTAGAGTCTGAGGTTGGTGTATACTCCCTAGAATCATAAAGATCTCTCTAATCTCATCCCTCCTATGACGTCAATGTGGTATAGTGGAAAGAGCATTGAATTATCCTAGACCCTGGAACAAATCCCCTTCCCTCTCTAGAGCTCTGGAGTAGCAGATTGAGAGGAGATCAGAAGCAGAAAGGACCTGAATTCAAGTCCCGATCTGATACTTATGGTCTGTGTGACTCTGGTCAAATTTAACCTCTTTGTATCCCCAGACAAATCTCACCTGTGTGGACAAAAGGACTTTTCTCAGCTGAAGTTTTTCTAAGCCACAGAAATCACAGACCCAGCCCAAAAGAATAAGTATCCCTTATAATGGGTAATGGGTAACCCCAGTCCCAAGTAAGTTCTCAAAAAATCCCTGTTGAATTCACTCATATTGGAATAGGACGGGACCAGACATCCCAGGCTGCCCCACCTCCCTAGCAGTTTCTGGTAGGACCTTGTAGGGCCAGGCAGGTGGTTCTGAAGCCTTCCATTTTTAGGTCCCACATCCAATCTCTTGTGATCCTCTAGACAGAGGATCCTTATCTTTTTTTGGGGGGGGGCGGAGTAATGAGGGTTAAGTGACTTGCCCAGGGTCACACAGCTAGTAAGTGTCATAGGATTAAAACCCAAACAGTTCTTATTCTTCAGGAACTTATTAGCAGAGATAATGGTATACAGATTTGTAAATAGAACATTCAGAGTAATTTGGAGATGGGGGAATGGATGTGAGGGAACAAGCACCTAGTCTATTTCAGGCAGGCTATAGCACCAGGCTCGGAGTCACAAAGACATGAGTTCAGTCAGGCTTCAGACACTTGCTAGCCTGGGTGAGCCTGGGCAAGTCACTTTACCCTGTTTGCCTCAGTTTTCTCCTCTGTAAAAATGAGCTGGAGAAGGAAGCAACAAAAACACTCCAGTATCTTTGCCAAGAAAACCCCAAATGGAGTCATAAGGAGTCGGACATGACTGAAAATGACTGAACAATATTCCAGGCACTGTACTAAGTGCTTCATAAATATTAGCCTAAACAGCTGGGGGCGTCCAGAGAGACCTCATGCAGGGGGAGGCGCTCGAGCTGGATTGTGAAGGAAATTAGAGAGCAGGAGAGGCAGAGGTGGGAAAAGAGCACATTTCAGGTAATGGGGATAGCCAGAGCAAAGGGTACAGAGGTGAGGAACGGTGAGGAGGTGAGATCGGCTGTGCGCGTGAAGAGGAGTAATGGGCAAAAAGCCTTGGAAGGTAGATTGAAGCCAGACTATGAAGGACATGAAATGCTAAACAGAAGAATCTGTGTTGGATCCTTGGAGGCAAAAGGAAAGCCCGAGACTTTATGGTGCAGGGGAGTGAGATGGTCATATAAGGTGATTTAAGGAACATTCCTTTGGCAGCTCTGTGGAGGATGGTGTGAGAATGAAAAGGAAGGGGCCTTACACACCATCTGATCCAATTTCTTCATTTTACAGATAAGAAAACCAAGACCCAGAAGGAAGTGACTTGCACAAGGTCATATAGTTAAGTGCCAGAGCCAGGACTAGGAACCAGGTCTCTACTCCAACCAATGCGGGGTTCTTCCTACCACACCATTGTATGCACTTTGACTGGAGAGAGAAGGGTAGGGGAATACCTTAAAGAAACACAAAATCAGACTTTTCCTTCACCATTTCACCTCCTGCCTGGACTCCAAAGAGCAGACACCTGCCCACACTCACCCCCCACACACACACACTCATCAATTTCTCTCCCAGTGAGCAGGGAGCAAGCTACCAGGGCTGAAATGCCACAGCCTGGCGGCTGCTGCCACTGCTACAAATTAAGGGTGGGTTTTGTTGAGTTATTTTTTTCCTTCTTCTATCTAATTGTGGCTCAGTGAGCCTTCAACAACATTAGAACCTCCACGTGTCCCAAAACCATCACGCTACATGGCTTGCATGCTAAATCTCACCCTGCCCTTCCCATAGGCTGGGGACGAGAATTAGTCTCAAAAGAGCTCGCTCTCCGCTGGCTCTCTCATGCTCTCTCTTCCCCCCCTCCCCCATCCTCTGTCTCTCTCTGTCTCTCTCTGTCTCTCTCTGTCTCTCTCTGTCCTCCCTCTCTCTCTCTCTCTGTCCTCCCTCTCTCTCTCTCTCTGTCCTCCCTCTCTCTCTCTCTCTGTCCTCCCTCTCTCTCTCTCTCTGTCCTCCCTCTCTCTCTCTCTCTGTCCTCCCTCTCTCTCTCTCTCTGTCCTCCCTCTCTCTCTCTCTCTGTCCTCCCTCTCTCTCTCTCTCTGTCCTCCCTCTCTCTCTCTCTCTGTCCTCCCTCTCTCTCTCTCTCTGTCCTCCCTCTCTCTCTCTCTCTGTCCTCCCTCTCTCTCTCTCTCTCTGTCCTCCCTCTCTCTCTCTCTCTCTGTCCTCCCTCTCTCTCTCTCTCTGTCCTCCCTCTCTCTCTCTCTCTGTCCTCCCTCTCTCTCTCTCTCTGTCCTCCCTCTCTCTCTCTCTCTGTCCTCCCTCTCTCTCTCTCTCTGTCCTCCCTCTCTCTCTCTCTCTGTCCTCCGTCTCTGTCTCTCCCTCCGTCTCTGTCTCTCCCTCCGTCTCTGTCTCTCCCTCCGTCTCTGTCTCTCCCTCCGTCTCTGTCTCTCCCTCCGTCTCTGTCTCTCCCTCCGTCTCTGTCTCTGTCTCTGTCTCTCTCCCTCTGTCTCTCTCTCCCCCACTCTTTCTCTCTCTGATTTCATGGAAAAGGAAGCAGCCAGCACAGCCTCGATAGTATTAATTAAGGTATTTACTTATATGCTCATTAGTATTAATTATTAATATACCTAATGTTCATTAGTATTAATTAGAAAGCATTGAATCACAAAATGATAGAGCTGGGAAGGACCTGGGACTCATCACTTAGTTCAACCTCCTTATTTGACAAATGGAGAAACCGAGGCTTAGCCAGGAGGAATGATTTGCCCCCAAGGTCTCACAAAGAATCAAAATTTGAACCCGGATCTCCTGGCTTCTAGTTCAAGTGCTCCTTTCACCATGCCATGACATTCTCCAAAAACCTCCACTGCTCAGGAAAAAAGAAGGCCCCCTGAATGGTGGTTGGGTGGAGAAATGGATTCATTCTGGAAAGAACCATCAGAAAGTAAAATAGAATTCTAGAATGAGAGAGCTAAGAGGGATCTCAGAAATCAACAATTCAACTTCCTTGTTTCCCAGATACAAAATGGAAGCCCAAAGAAGGGGAAAGCATTTGCTCAAGTTCAGTGGCAAAGGAGCTACAACTAGGGTAGGCCAATCAGGGTTCTGTCCAAGGGTAGTGATTTAGAAAGGCTCTAACAGCACTTTCAAGTCTTCAGTGGCATAAACATAACTGAACTTAGCTCACCTAATTAGTAAGTATAATCAGTTGAAATAGGAAGCTACCAGATAGCAATTTCCTCTCCTATACATGGAGAGTTCTTTCCCAGACCAAGCAACCCTGCTCCTCCCCGCCCCGCCTTGACATCGTCCACAACAACTTCATAGTATCCTGGGTTCTCTGCCACCTCATCCGGGCAATTAAATTGAGGGGGTATTTTTGGCTACTTGCCCCAAATGCCAAAAGAAAAATAAACAGCTATTTATAGCCCTGAGTGGTAGACTCAGCACCAGATCTTCTCATTCCAAGTCTCGGGTGCTTTCTACTCCTCCTCAGCTTCAAGGATCAGGAGGGTCACAGGCCAGGGTCATCGCTGAGCATCCCTGCAGCCAAACCCACATGGCTATCTGAGACCCGGTCTCTTCGGGACCGTTTCCCTGACACCAGACTGATACAACTTCTTACCATGTCAGGAGGAAGTAAGTGCTGCAGTAGCACTGGGATGTCGCTGGGACCAGATCTTCCAGTATCCCTTCCCTGTCTCCCCCAAGGAAGGGAATGATGCCCCCTGTCAGCCTGATCTCTCTCTGACCTTCCCTCTAAGAGCATTTGCCTGTGATGGACAGAGCTGAGGCAAAAGATGATGAAGGGGTCATCTGGCTGGTGAGATGTGAAGGGCACTATGAAAGTATCCTCCTTCCTACCCCAAAATATATCCCCACTGGCCTGCTGATGCCTGAGATTCTACCATTAAAGCTTTTGTTGTTGTTTAGTTGTGTCCAACTCTTTATAACCCCATTTGAGGTTTTCTTGGCAGAGATCTTGGAGTGGTTTGCCATTTCCTTCTCCAGCTCATTTTACAGATGAGGAAACTGAGGCAGACAGGGTGAAATTACTTGCCCAGGATAATACAGCTGGTAAGTATCTGAGGCAGGATTTGAACTCAGGAAGATGAGGCTTCCTGAGTCCAAGCCAATGTACTGCCTAGCTGCCCCCACAGGAAGTTAAGGAGTACAGCAGATAGACAGCTGAATTTGTATTCAATAAAAGCTGAGGTCAATGCCTACCTCAACTATTTATTAGCTGGATAACTATGGGCAAGTCAATTCAACTCTATGAGCCTCAGTTTCCTCATCTGTTAAATGGAGCTGTTGTGAGAGCCAAATGAGATCATATGCACAAAGCACTTTGCCAACCTCAAAGCACTTCAATAATGTTAACTATTATTAATTTGTGCTCAGCATCGGCCTCCTTCAATCAGTCAATAAATATTTATTAAGCATTTTCTATGTGGCAGGCACTGTGCCAAGTGCTGCGGTTACAAAAAAGAGGCAAAGCGGGGCAGCTAGGTGGTAGAGTGGATAAAGCACCAGCCCTGGATTCAGGAGGACCTGAATTCAAATCCAGATTACTAGCTGTGTGACCCTGGGCAAGTCACTTAATCCTCCTTGCCCCCCCCAAAAAGAGGCAAAAGACAGTTCCTCAAGGAGCCTACAGTCTAAAGGGGACCCAGGGACAACATGCCAATAAATATAAGTGTAGGTACAGCTAAATAGAAAATAATTAGGAGAGGGAAGACACTGGAATTAAGAGGGCTTGGGGAAGACTTCCTATAGCAGGTGGGATGTTAGTTGGGATGTAAAGGAAGCCAGGGAGGTGGGGGAGCAGAGCAGAGGAGGGAGAACTTCCCAGGCATGGGAGACAGCAGGAGAAAATGCCCAGAGCTGAGAGATGGAGCGTCTTAGTCATGGGATGTCTGGGAGGCTCGCTGCTTGAACTTCTCTCTCTACAGAGGGAAGGAGCAGACTGGAGCTGGAGGGAAGAGCCTTCCAAAGGAAGGAAAGGGACCAGAAAGGGGACAGGGAGGTGACTCAGAAGCTATGCTGGTGGCCGCATAATTCTGCCACCCCTACTCACTCACTGCAGGGCCATCTCTGCTCATCGGCCACAGTGGCCAGCACCTCCCTCTGGAGGGAGCAGATGATTCCAATGCTGCTTAAAAAGATTGAGTGGAATAGAAAAACATGGAAGAAATCAGATCAACTGATTGAGAACAAGGGAAACGTGCATGCCTTCTCCTTGAAGACAAATTCTTCTCACCTGTTGCTTTGCCTCTGTCATACGGGGCATGCACCACACATATAACTGATGTTTCCCATGTTCAAAACATTTAGTGAGGGCTAGCTCATTCACCAACAAGGTTGTCCCTAGCAATGATCATATAATAGCCACAGCCCAGTGTTTGGTATATAGCAGGTGCTTAATAAATGCTTGTTGCTTATTGACAACCTAACTCCACCACCACGCTACCCCGTACTCCCCGGGCTTTCATTTCCCCCATCTCCATCTTATAAATTCGCTCACACTGAGTTTCCTCCTTCCCAGCCCCCCCCTCCCCGCCCGCCCGGCCCTTGCCTGCTCCCGGGTCATCCTAATTTAACCAGGACACAAAACCTTTAACCAAAGGAATGAATCTCTAATAACAGAATTTTAGGTACAGGGAACCCGAACAGAGAGTTGTTTTGGCCAAGACTGTGTTGAAGGGAGGAGGGGGTGCTTCTTTATTGCTGGGCGGGCCGACAGCATATTCTGTCAATGAGGGTATTTTCCTGACACAAACAGATCTGAAGAATGTTTCTCATTTTATTCCATCTTCTTGAGTATAAAGGTAGCCAGAAAAGCATGGCGTTGGGAAGAGAAAAAGGAAAAAAGACTTTGTCATAGAAACAAGTTATTTTTTCCTTAGATTTCTCTGTCAGATGAAAGTTTTCTAGGGCTTTTCTTCCTAGTTAGCAATTTCAAAATGCAGACAATTTTGCCATCAAGTCAAATCATCACAATCCCTAATATTCATACACATGATCAAATTTCAGCCCCAAAACTAGCTGTTGTATGGCCTCCCTGCTCTGAGGTCTTGGGTAGTCTGGCAGTCTGTTACAAAGGAAAGGAGGAGGGGGCAGCTAGGTGGCGCAGTGGATAAAGCACCGGCCCTGGATTCAGGAGGACCTGAGTTGAAATCTGGCCTCAGACACTCGACACTTACTAGCTGTGTGACCCTGGGCAAGTCACTTAACCCTCATTGCCCTGCCCCCCCCCAAAAAAAGGAGGAAAAATCATCCTTGCTAACAGCCTTCCCACTTGGACATGCCTCCAGCCCCAGGCCCACTCTCCTGATTGATGAGTCCCTAACCCAGACTGTCATTTTGGGAGGGGTCCATGCCTTGCTTACTTCACCCTACAATCTACTCCTCACTTTCTGGACTTTCCTGCCTTCTTTTCTTGCCCATAGCCTTGCCCTTACTTGGGTTATCCCCTCCCCACTTCCCCTTTACTTGTCTTCCCTCATTAAGATGTGAAATCCTTGAGTAGTGACTTTCTTTTTTGTTTGTTTGTTTTTGTTTTTGTCGGGTAATGAGGGTTAAGTGACTTCCCCAGGGTCACATAGCTAGTAAGTGTTAAGTGTCTGAGGCCGGATTTTAACTCAGGTCCTCCTGAATCCAGGGCTGGTGCTTTATCTACTGTGTCACCTAGCTGCCTCTGAGTAGTGCCTTTCTTAATTGCTTGTATGATGCTTGTATCCCAGTACTAAACATAGTGCTTGGCACATAGTAGGCACTTAATAAATGCTTTCTGTATTTGGAATCAGAGAACCTGGGTTCAAATCCTGTCTCCCACATTTAGTAGCTGTATGATCTTGGACATACCATATGCCCTTCAACTGCCTCATCTAGAAATTTAGGGGGTAAGCTTACATGACCTCTGAGGCCCTTCTAGCTCTAAGAGGAAAACTCTAGGCCCCCTATCCTGGACCCAGAAGCTCTCTGGAGGATCTGGCACAGGAATCAGTGTAGCCCTTTCAGGAGGAGTGAGGTGAAGGGAAGGATGGTATTGGGCAGCTGAGTGGTCCAGTGAATAGAGCCCTGGACATAGTCAGAAGATCTGAATGAATACCCAGCCCCAGACACTTACTATCAGTGGGACCCCAGGCACTCCATATAACTTCTGTCTACTTCAGTTTCCTCAACTATAAAATGGGCATAATAGCACCTACCTCCCAAGGTGGTTATGAGGAGCAAATGAGATAACAAATTTGTAAAGCTCTGTGCAAACCTTAAATCACTATTTAATTGCTAGCTCTAATTATTAATATGGGCAGCTAGGTGATACAGTAGATAAGAGTGCTGGCCCTGGAGTCAGGAAGACCTGATTCCAAATCTGACTTCTGACACATACTGGCTATGTGACCCCAGGCAAGTCACTTCACTCTGTTTGCCTTAGTTTTGTCATCTGTAAAATGAGCTGGAGAAGGAAATGGGACACCACTTCAGAAACTCTATCAAGAAAACCTAAATGGGGTCATGGAGAGTAGGAAATGATTGAACAACAATGGAAATTGTGATTATAGCCACCTATAGTTCAGGTCTACTGAGGGCAAGAAAAGTGGACCCTCCCAGCATAAGAGGAAGTACGATGTCATGGATCAATCATTGGACTTGGAGTGAGGGACACCTGGGTTTGAATCCTGCCTGTGACACTTAACTAGCTGTTAAAAGCTAGTTAAAAGTTCAACACTAGTCAAGTGATTTGATCCTGGATCCTCAATTTGCTCATCTGTTAAATGGGGAGAATGATACCTATAGTATCTATCTCACAGAGTCATTTTGAGTCTCCCAAATAAAATAATGTATGTCAAGTACTTTGAAAGCTTTAAGGCAAGACATGCATGTTGTTTATTATTATTTTTCAAATGCCATTCCAGGAGAAACTTGGAAGAGCTAGAACCTTCTCCTAGGCAGCTGGCTCCTGCCTCCTATAGACAAGCACTTCATTTATGCCCATCCTGGACTTGCCCCAAGCCAGTCTGGGTCCCAACTCTGGTACCTGCCTCTTCCTCTATTTCCCATTCCCTCATCTGTAAAATGACATCCTTTACAAAGTGGTAAGGGGGCAGGGGAAACTCTTTGCCAACCTGAAGGGAAAGCAAGCTGTTATTACTATCAAACAACCTGATGCAATCTTTGTTCCATAGCCATCAAACTGTAGCCCCAAGTCTTCAATAGCCATCCCATAACTGTGTCCTTCTGGTCACAAGGTAGGAGTAGAGTCTGAGACTGGTTCTGTGAACTATACACTCACTATTAGACCCTGCTTGTCTTTGAGGTTGGGTCAGGAGTCCCACCTGCTCAAAAGTAGAATGGGTCCCCTTGGAAGGTAGTGAGCTCCCCGTCATTGGAGGTCTTCAAGCACAAGGTGGACAACCATTTGTTAAAGCTGTCATAGAGGAGACTCTTCTTTAGTCCTAGGTGACTTAGATGCCTTCTGAGCTGTTTTTTCAAATCTGAGGTCTATATGTAAAGTGATTTTCAAACCCTGAAGTATCAGGCAAAGGTTGATTTTTTTTTTTTTTTAGTGAGGCAATTGGGGTTAAGTGACTTGCCCAGGGTCACACAGCTGGTAAGTGTTAAGTGTCTGAGGCCGAATTTGAACTCAGGTACTCCTGACTCCAGGGCCGGTGCTCTATCCACTGTGCCACCTAGCTGCCCCCAAAGGTTGATTATTACTATTATTAATTCAATTCAATCAATGCTTATTAAACACCTACTATGTGGCCGGCACTGTGCTGCTATTGCTGTTGTTGTTGCTGCTGTTACTCTGCCTGGTTATCCTGAATGCCTAGTCTTAGTCCTCTGCTCCATGATTGATTTAATGGGAAATGGTGAGGAGGGCTGGTTTCTGAAATCCATATACTTTTCCTTTGTCTCTAAGCTTGGCCCATGCATGCAGCAGCCCTGGAGGAAAGAATTCCCCCAGGCAGGAAGATGCCCCAGCTCAGTCCAACCTAAAGCGTTCTTGCCTCTTCTCAAAGGAATCTGGAGCCCTATGGCATTAGCAGGATCCTCCTCCCCCTTTGCCCAGAACTTTCTGTCCCTCTCTCTGTCTGTCTCTGTTTCTACTTCTGTCTCTCCCTCTTTTCCACTGCCACTCTCCCCTCCCATGCTTCAGGAGGATGCTCATTCCCTGACAATCTCACAGTCGGTTCCCCCTTCTTCTTCTTAAGGCACCAAGACAGAGACAGGTTTTTCAAAAGGGCTTCCTGAGTATCTAATCATAACTTACCTTTCCAAAGCTCTTTGAAGTTCACAAGGCATTTCATAAACAGTATCATAACAAATGGCGCATTAGACAGAGTACTAGGCCTGGAGTCAGGAAGACTCATCTTCATGAGATCAAACCTGGCCTCAGAAACTTACTAGCTGGGGTGACCCTGGGTAAGTCACTTAACCCCGTTTGTCTCAGTTTCCTCGTCTGTAAAATGAGCTGGAGAAGGAAATGGTGAACCACTCCAGGATCTCTGCCAAAAAAACCCCAAATGGGGTCACAAAGAATTGGACATGACTAAAACAACTGAACAACAACAATAATCACAACAGCCCTGTGGGATGGACACTATGGATTTCCATTAAAATGGAGAAACTGAGGCTTAGAGAGATTTGGTGATTTTTTCAGGATCACATGGATATTAAGTGTCAGAAGCAGGAGATTTGAACTCAAAGTCTTTGTGATACCTAGACTGGTACTATTTCCACTCAGCCATGCTGCCTCAATATCTGAAAACAGAACAAATTTACCATTCCCAGAAGGGTCTAAGTCTAGAACCAGAGGAGCTAATATTGAAATTTGGCCAGAATATTCAGTCGAGTTTCTTGGGCTAACAAGCCCCAAGCCCTGGCAGCTAACACCATCCCCTCTATTTACTTTCTTCTTGTCTCATATGTTTTAATCCATGATGTCCCCCGCCCCCCATTCGAATAAGACAATAAGAGAAGCTAGAGTTTATACAGGATGTCCCAAAAGTCTCAGTGCCATTTTAAGCTCTTAATAACTAAAAACTTAAAAAATCGTTTCAAGCTTTAATAGCTTAAAACCACACTGAGACTTTTGGGACACCCTCTATAGCTTTTTCAGGTCAGCTGGTTTTTCTGGTCAGCTGTTTCTCTAGACCTTTTTAAGGTTTTCAAAGTTTATTTTGCTTTTGCAAAGAGATAACGACATAAGTTATATCTTTTGCTCCTCCCAATGATTCTGTGGAGTAGGTGCTATTATTATCCACATTATTGCAGAGGGGTAAACTGAATCCAAGGTTAAATGACTTACCCAGGGTCATACATGTAACAAGTGAGTAAGGCAAGATTCAAAATCAGAACTTCCTGATTTGTAGCCAAGTATTCTAACCACTTCACCACCTGGTCACAATGCTCTTTGAAGATGGCACTGTATACACTGTGCCACCTAACCGGCCCCTAGATTGCATACACTCATCACATTTGTAGGTGCTACTATTATGTCCATTTCACAGATAAGGAAACTGAGGCTCCGAAAGGAAGAAAAAGACAAGGTAATTGTGGGGGAGGGAACCAATGTGAATGGGGAAGGAGCAGGAGAGGCTTCGTGTTTGACCCTAGAGTCAATAGGGTCCCCCCCAAAAAAGAGATGGGTTATTATGTAGCAGGCAAGGCCTGAGCAGCAAATTCTCTGCCCTGCTTCTGTGGGAAGGACCCTCTGGTCAGTTTAGGGAATGGCCCCCTAACTTCTTTCCACCAGAGCTGGTTCCTCTGTTCTTCCTCATAAAAGCTAGCCTTCCCTCTTGGAGGCTGCTGAGGCAAGCGGTGTTTATAAAGCTTGGCAAAACTGAAGGGAACGAAGAATTATTATTAGTATTAATTATTATAATTATTCTCCAGCCACAGCCTGCGTGCAGAAATGACGGATCGTTCCCTCCGTGAACCAATTAGACAAGGAAAACACAGGTGTGAAGGAAGACCAGTCTTACCGAGGAAGAGGTAGGGTGGTGGTTCCCCAGTAATTTTCCCTACCACCTCACACTGTGAGTATCTTCATTGATAGCTTATTAAACATCATCCATAACCCTTGTGCCTCCAGAGCTCCCGCCCTGGGACCACACTCTGCTGATTGATGAGAGCCTCATCTAGCCGACTACAACTCTAGCAGTGCTTCCCATTCTCTCCCACCATCTTCTCCCAAATCACCTGGCTGCCTCTTGCATGCCCTCCACACACCAACACACAGACACACACACCCCTCCACCCTTCACGCTTACTTTCTAGTTCTGGAATCATCATAATTTCAATACTGTGGATACTACTGGAAAGAGTGTATTCATCTCTTCCCCTCCATCTCCATTCACCATCCCTATAATTTTCCAAACCAAAATATTCCTCTCCAACCAGTGCTCCCCTATAAGACTTAACCGACTCCATTAGAATAGACATGCCCTTAAGTCAGGAACCATCTCTTTTTGGAATTATTTCCCCAATTACTTTGCACAGCATTACTAGGACATATAGTAAAGAGCTTAGCACAGAGCATGGCACATAGTAGGCACTCAATATTGATTGATTGATAGGTACAGTATTTAACAAGTGTCTTTTTTTCATTCATTCTCTCACTCATACATTCATTCATTCATCCATCGACATCCAAGCAAGAGGCTTCATGAGAGTAATACTTAACAGAGATACTGATGGCTGGATCTCTGTCCTGGCACAGACAGCCCTTTGTTTTCACTTGGCCATAGCCCAGATTTTATGTTTTTATTGGGTCCACTGCCTGTCATTCCACCATTCCAGCTTCATCCCTTTATGTCTTGAAAAATGTCCAAAGTTTCATGTTATAATAGAAATAAATAGCTTTGGAAGAAATCTAGAAATTATACCTTCAGGGCTCAGCTCAAACGGCACCTTTTCTAGGAAGGGTTCCCTGATTTTCTCTGCTGAAAGTGATTCTTTTATTTAATCTCAAAGCACTTTGTACTACTCATCCATCAGTCAAGTGCTTTTCTGATGCTTCTTCCTAGTAGAGAGCTGACCCAGCTTGTGTAAGCCTGTGTAAACCTCACCTCCCCAGGTTTACACAGACTGGGCTCTCAAAGCCCATAGCAGTGGAGCACAAGCTCTGGGAGGGGGGCGATGTCCCCCAAAGCCGGATTAGATCACAGAATCCTCCATCAAGGACTCGGAGGAACCTCAAAGTTCATCTAGTCCAACTCCATTTATAGATGAAGAAACCGAGGCTTCTGGAGTTCCCATTCTTAGCCTTTCAGAGACTTATTACATCTTGAATAGACCATTGTAAACACCTCCTGATAGTGCTTCCTGTATTGTGTATCCCACCATATTCATTTTTTTTTTTTTTTTAGTGAGGCAATTGGGGTTAAGCGACTTGCCCAGAGTCACACAGCTTGTAAGTGTTAAGTGTCTGAGGCCAGATTTGAATTCAGGTACTCCTGACTCCAGGGCCGGTGCTCTATCCACTGCGCCACCTAGCTGCCTCTCATATTCATTTTCCACACAGCTGCCACACCACTCTTCTATTCAATTACCCCCCATTGCTCCCTATTGCCTCCAGGGTAAAAGAGAACTTCCTGTTTGGCTTTTAGAATGCTCCACAACCTGGCCTCAACCTACCTTTCCAGCGTCATTATCCATTACTTGTCTTTCCATATTCTAAGGTCCAACCAAACCAACCTTCCCTTTGTTCCGTGCCCTCATCTTCCAACTTTGTGCTTTTGCACTGGCTGTCTTCCGTGCTTAGAATATACTTCCTTTTCATACCCATGTCAGAGAATCCCTGACTTTCTTCAAGACAAAATTCAAATGCCATAGCTATTGGTAACCTTTCCTGGTACCCACAGCGGCTCATGCCTTCCCTCTCTAATGGCCTTATATGTAGCTACTTTGTACTTCTTTTGAATTTATTACTTATATTCTAATACATACACATATTTTCTTTCTAAATAGAATGTAAGTTCTGTGAGGGCAAGGGTTGTTTCATTTTGTGTCTTTGTATCCCTAGTGCCTACCACAGTACTTGAAACATAAGAGATGCTTAATAAAAACTTGATTGAGAAACAAAATGATAGACTAGATAGGACATTTATTTGCCTTGGAGTTAGGAGGAAAGATCTGAGTTCAGATTCCTCCTCAGACACTTACTAGCTGTGGGACCTTAAACAAGTCACTTCACCTCTGCCTGCCTCAGTTTTCCCATCTATAAAATGAAGGGATCATACTCAATAGTCTCTAAAATCCCTTCTCATTCCAAAATTACTAGCCTATGAATTATGGATTGCCCCAAATCATAAAGTAATATCAGAAGTGGGATTTGAACCCATACTTTCTTTTGTTGTTGTTGTTGTTTTTTGTTTTGTTTTGTTTTGTTTTGCAGGGCAATGAGGGTTAAGTGACTTGCACAGGGTCACACAGCTAGTAAATGTCAAGTGTCTGAGGCTGGATTTGCACTCAGGTCCTCCTGAATCAAAGGCTGGTGCTTTATCCACTGTGTCACCTAGCAGCCCCTGAACCCACACTTTCTTAACCAATCTTTCTATTGTTTTTTAAGTCACGTAGAGATATCTATAAGATACAATAATGTATATACATACAATACATATATGTGTATAGAGAGACTTTATATATACATGTATTTGATATATTGTATTGTCTATATGCATGTGTGCATACATGTCTGCAGTGTATGTTTATGTGAGTGTGAGTATGTTGGGGTGGGCATGATGGAGCAAAGCCACACAAAGTTTCCACAACTGTAACAAATTGTCTCATCAAGGCTAAAGACCAGTGGCTAGAATCAGATGACCTTTATCAGAGGTGTCTCTGATATTGGCTCATTGCTGGCTACAAGGGACAGGAGAAGCAGTGTATAAATGGATGAAAGTTCATCCCACCTCTAACACCATTGTAGACTACTTACTTACACATGACCAACTTTGGCATGGAAAAAGTAGCAGCATCAATAACAAGTATGAGTGGAAAAGGAGGTAGGTTAGTCATGCAATAAGACCAAGAATAACAGCTGGACAGCCTAAAAGTTTCTTTATTTAAAAAAAAAAGAACCCAGAAAGAAGCCTTTAGCATATTGTTATGACTATTATTATTCTTACTATTATTATTCTATAACGTGCTAATTCTATGAATGATCTAACTCCTGAAAGACACTTGAGGAAAGACATGGAGAAGATAATACAAATCAAAAAGGCATGGATGAGCTGCAAGATGCACCAGTGTGGGAGAGAATCCACACCAAGGAAGGCACAGGCCCATCTAGGTCTCTAAGTTGGCTTGTGCTGCATCTTTCTACAAGACTATTTAGTAAACTCTTTGAAGTCCCACAAGGGAATGGAGTCTTATCTAAGCATCTTCCCTAATTCCCTAATTCCTAGAACAATGCTCTGTAATCAACCAATCATCAAACCTTTATTGGGTTAGAGGCTGGAGATATCAAGACAAAAATGAAATAGGCCTCAAGGAGATTCTAATTGTGTACATGTAAGTATACAAAGCAAACACAAGGGTATTTTTTAAAGGAAGGGGACAGACACTAACATCTGGGTGGGGTTGAGAAAGGCTTCTTGTAGGAGGTGGTATTTAAGATGAGCTTTGAAGGAAGTTACGAAAGGGGAAAGGTAGAAGAAATGGCATTCTAGATGATGTGTGGGTCAACCAAAGCACAGTCTTGCAGGCAAGAGATAGAACTTTGTGGGTAAGGAACAACTAGAAGACAAGTGTGACTTATAGATAGTAGGCACTTGACAAATGTGGATTGGATTGCATTGGATTGCATTGGATTGGACTGGACTGAACTGGATCGGATTGGATTGGATTGGGTCAATTGAATTTTATTAAATTTCACAGATGGAAACTCAAGTCTTTACAAACTAGGTAACTTTCTACCTATCCCAACTCTTTGTAGTCTTATCTGCCATTCTAGTCTTTATGTGCATCCCTAGGATTATGTTCCCAAACCAAGGGCTCCTTAAATTGGGACCCCACTAGTCAGCGCATCAAGGAAATCTGAGGAATCAAAGAAACTAAGATCCTTGCTTGGACTGCTTAGGTTACAAAGGATGGCAAACCTAATAAAAATGGGCCCAAAATACATAAACTGGATTCCTATCTGAAAGTGCTATTCTGAGATGTCTCCTAACTCCACTCAAAATACATGTGACCAAATTATTCCCTTCTACAGGCTCTTTTCTGACCCTTTGGACTTCAAAAGTATGCTTCCTCTTTTGCTGTCTCATCCTAGAACTTCCATCTCTGCCTGGAGCCTTCTCACTCTATAGTATCTTAACTCCCAAGGAACCTGCTTACCCTGCAATATCCCTCTCCGAGGCCTATCCTCTTTCTCCCATTGGATAATTCCTTTTGGAGCTTCCATTTTGTGAAGGGGCACAGGCTAGCCTACCTTCAATCGCCACCTGGCCCTATCTGTGACTTTCTGGACCTCAAAATCATGCTCCCTGGGTGCCTTCATCCTCTCTCCCCTCTTTCAGTTCCCTTTTGTTTGTTGTCTTCCCCCGTTAGAATGTAAGCTTGTGTAGGGGCAGCTAGGTGGTGCAGTGGATAGAGAACCAGCCCTGGAGTCAGGAGGACCTGAGTTCAAATCCGGCATCAGACACTTAACACTTACTAGCTACGTGACCCTGGGCAAGTCACTAAACCCCAATTGCCTCACAAAAAAAAAAAAAAATGTAAGCTTGTGGAAGGCAGGAAACATCTTCCTTTTTGGTTTTATTTATCCCCAGTGCTTACTTAGCACAGTGCCTGGCATGTAGTAAGAAATAAAGTAGCAATAAATGCTTATTTCCTTTATTCCAAGGAGGAGGACAAAGCCCACCCAGTGGTAAAAAACAATGGAGTCTGAGTGTGGCTCTGAAAAGCTTCTGCCCTGTTCCAGGGTTCTTGTTCTCTTCTCTTCAGCCCCGTGTAACAAGATTGGCAGGTAAGTTTTCCTCTGTTCTGGATGACATCATCAACACCCCTGCTGCCCCTGAGATGCTTTCCATTCCCTTGCCCAGCTGAGTATGAATCTTCACTTCTCCAACCAGTCCAGATCACCACCAATCTACACCCTCTCATCCCATGCAAATCTCAGGCATGGCTTCCCATAAATCCTCCTTATGGGAGGAGCCATCCAAACCACTGAAGGTTGACCTTTACAAGCCTTTTAATGTGCAAGGGGAGGGGTAGGTAGGGGTACTCCATCCATCTATCATCCCTTGATTTTTTTTAAAGTTTAATTTTTAATTTAATGTTTTACAACCAAGATTCTTTTTGTTCTTTTTTTAGTTCCAAAGTCTTTCCCTCTTCTACCTATTAAAACATCAAGAAAAATAGGACCTGTTACAGATAACATATTGTCAAACAAAACAAATTTCCACATTAGTCATATAACCAAGGAAAAAGAAAAGAAAAAGTTAGGAAAGAAAATATTCTTCAGTCTGCACTTTGGGTCCATCAGCTTTTTATTTGTTTTTTGTTTTTAATTTCTTTTTTTTCATCAGCTTTTTATTTGGAAGTGGATAGCATATTTCATCAAGAATCCTTTAGAATTTTGGTTGGTCATTGGGTTGATCACTATTCCTAAGACTCTCACACTACTTCTATTATTTTATAGATTCTTCTGATTATGCTCCATTATCCCTTGATCTTTCTAATCATGCATTCTTTGGATAATATTTTTACAGCACTTCCAATGTGCAAGTCATCATCAGCAATATTCTGAAGTCTATTTACAACCACCATGTGTATCTCCCTTGCACTTTGGGTCAGCTGCAATTTTGATTTGTTGAGGATAAAGCTATAAGAAAATGATAAAAAAAATCAGTAACTCCCTACCCATCTCCCTACTTCCTCATTTCTAGATGTAACCTTGGGGCACAGTATCTTATGTGCTAAGTTTACACAGACCAGGTTCAATCTCAGTTTCATCTCTCCCCCTTCCTCCCCACCAAATCACATTTCTCTTTGGCTTGTGTTATCCCCACCCAGCAGGGCCTCTGGGAAATCTCAGAATAGTACTCAATGTCTAGCTCTCCACATATGTGAATAAAAGCATCCTGGGCTCCTGTACAAGACCTAATGGTTAACAATGCATATTTCAGGCTCAGGACAGGCTTTATTTCACCCAACAGAATAAGTCTAAACCACAGAGAAGATTTGCAGTAGCCTACAAGTAATCAGTACATTTCTCCTACCTCTCCAGTGAGTCCCCAGGGTTTTTAATATCCTCAGTACTCATAGCCCCACCCTGTTGTAGGCATTCCCCTGGGGAGGGAAGAAAAAAACAACAGCTTGGTATCGCAATGGAAGTAATGCCCAGTTCTAGTGAGTCTTTTTGTTAGCTTGGTGTTTTTGTTTTTGTTTTTACCCCAGAGACCCATATAGGCATCTTCCTTTATGACACTATCCTAGGGGCTTAGACTCTTCTCTGAAGCAGAAATACATTTGGAAAGAGCTGCTAGACAAGCAGACTAGGAACCCTCTATCCCCAACCCCACCCCAGATGTTCTTTGGAATCCTTCATCATTCTTAGAAATTCAGAAGCCTCTGGCTGTATAGTACTATTCTGAGGCTTTAGACATCCTCAGAAGAGGAACATGCTTGGGGCTACTAGACAGGCAACCTTAGGGAAGGGAAGGGAAGGGAAGGGAAGGGAAGGGAAGGGAAGGGAAGGGAAGGGAAGGGAAGGGAAGGGAAGGGAAGGGAAGGGAAGGGAAGGGAAGGGAAGGGACGGGAAGGGAAGGGAAGGGAAGGGAAGGGAAGGGAAGGGAAGGGAAGGGAAGGGAAGGGAAGGGAAGGGAAGGGAAGGGAAGGGAAGGGAAGGGAAGGGAAGGGAAGGGAAGGGAAGGGAAGGGAAGGGAAGGGAAGGGAAGGGAAGGGAAGGGAAGGGAAGGGAAGGGAAGGGAAGGGAAGGGAAGGGAAGGGAAGGGAAGGGAAGGGAAGGGAAGGGAAGGGAAGGGAAGGGAAGGGAAGGGAAGGGAAGGGAAGGGAAGGGAAGGGAAGGGAAGGGAAGGGAAGGGAAGGGAAGGGAAGGGAAGGGAAGGGAAGGGAAGGGAAGGGAAGGGAAGGGAAGGGAAGGGAAGGGAAGGGAAGGGAAGGGAAGGGAAGGGAAGGGAAGGGAAGGGAAGGGAAGGGAAGGGAAGGGAAGGGAAGGGAAGGGAAGGGAAGGGAATAGTGGAAAATAGTGGAAAAGCAAACTCCAAATCTTTTGCTCTTCATATTGTGACAGCTTAACCTGCAGCTCCTCCCAAACTTAAGAGCCCTTGTATCATTTGCCCCTTCCTCCAAGACATTAGCACTTTGCAGAAACTTCATTTCCCTCTCTCAAAGGCTGGATTCTGTAACTGTCCAACTTGGGGCTGCTAGAAAGTCAGTCTTAAGGCTGGTACTACTACAGAGGAAACCTCACTTATCTTGCCAAAATGGTGGATTCCTGGATCATGCTGTTGATGAACCTTCCCCCTCCTCAGTTCAGGATGCTGATTTCTAGAAACTCGACACTCAGAATCCCAGAATTTGAGAGTCATAAGGACCCTTAGGGGCCATCTGGTCCAGCTTCCCCAGAAGCTGGGGTTCAGGAACTCCCACCACTCAGACCATGCTGTTCCCCTCTCAACAACTAGCATGTGATAGAGACACCATTGCCTCACTAGGATTTGGTCCAGGGACTTCAAGTCTAGGAACCCAGAGTGCCAGCATATCCTCCTCCTCCTTCTCCTCCTCCTCCTCCCAGCCAACCTGTATGCCTCTGCCTCAAGGTGACCATTAGGAGCTCCAAGGTAAGATGTTCACTCCATGATCGGGCCTTGGGATCTGAGCTTATCCTTAACTCTGCTACTCTTTGCTCTGTCCTCTGAAAAGGGTAAGGTGATGAAAAGGGGGCAAAACATGGGCAAGAACTAATTCTTCAATGAATAGTCCTTCTAATCAGCCAGCACAGCCTGAACACAGGCTTTCAGAGTTGGATGGGACTTTAGCAACTATTTGGTGCAAGCCATACTGTTCCCCCATATTAGTCACGTTGTGAAAGAAGAAACAGAACAAAAGGGGAAAAAAAACTATGAAAAAAATAAAGAAAGTGAAAACAGTATGGTCCAATCTGCATTCAGACTCCATAGTTCTTTTTCTGGATGTGGGGAGCATTTTCCATCATGAGTCTTTTGGAACTACCTTGGATCACTGGATTTCTGAGAAGAGCTAAGTCTGTCACGGTTGATGATCACATAATGTTGCTGTTACTGTGTACTGCTCCCTTCTGTTTCTGCTCACTTCACTCAGCATCAGTTCATGTAAGTCTTTCCAGGTTTCTCTGAAATCCACCTGCTTGTCATTTCTTATAGCACAATAGTATTCCATTACAATCATGTACCATAGCTTGTTCAGCTATTCCCCAATTGATGAACATTTCAATTTCCAATCCTTTGCCACCATAGAAAGAACTGCTAAACTATTTTTGTACAAATAGGTTCCTTTTCTTTGATCTCTTTGTGATATAGACCTAAGTGGTATTGCTGGATCAAAGGGTATGCACAGTTTGATTGCTCTTTGGGCATAGTTCCAAAGTGCTCTACAGAAGCCAATCCCTGTTTTTTAAAAAATATCTGCTACAACATATCTTACAAGTGGTCATCAAGGTCTCCTTGAAAGCCTCCAATGAAGAGAGACCCAGGCAGCCTATTCCTCTTTGGAATATCTTTCATTGTTTGAAAGTTTTTCCCCAATGAAACCCAAAGTCATCTCTTTACAACTACCACTCACAGCCTCTAATTCTCCTCTGAAAGTAGACAGACTTTGCCCTTACCTGTCAAGAAATAGGAGTTGGAGATGGAGAAGGTGATTATTGGGCTGGGTGCCAACTGAGCTCAGGAACATGCCTCTACTCTGTTTCCAATCCTTTAGCAGCTTAATTAATGCTTACCTAGTAAAAATTCAGTCTCCTTGGTCTGGCATTCAAGGCCTTACATGAGATGGAGCCCTAACTTTCCAGAATTCGCTCATATGGATATGCTCTATATACTTTACCATCCAACCAAACTGAACCAGTAACCAACCCCCTAGGACACATCAACAAAGGAATCAGCCCCCTCTGTGCCTCTTCTCATGGCTCCTTCCATGTGAGTCAGAGGGAAGACATCAATATTAAATAAAACTCAGTCTTTGGCTGCATGACATGCACAATCTTATAGGAGGCTATAATGTATGGAAGGGGAACTGGCTTGGAGTTAGAGGAATGGAATTGTTATTGGTATTCCCAAATGGGGAAACTCCCTCTACCAATTTAGGCTAGTGCCTTCTCTGCAGTCTATAATCTTAGAGAGTTGGTTAAGGTGCTGACAGGAGGTTAGTGACTGCTAGAAGTCAGAAAACATGGGTTCAAATCCTGCCTCTCAGGCTTCCCACCTGTGTGACCTTGGGCAAATGACCTAACATCTCTAGGTCTCAGTTTCCTCAATGTAAAATATGAGAATGCATTAGATGGCCTCTGAAGTCCCTCTTAGCTCTATGAGTTTGATCTTATGAGTCTATCATCACATAAAATGTTTCAGAAGAGCCTCAGAATTAGTGCTGTCTGAGGTCAATGTCAAGGAAGGATCATTCATGACTGGGAGAGGGGGAAAGACATTTTAAAGAGGTGACATTTGAACATTTGAATTTATAGTTAGGAGTTCAACAGGTAAGCAAAGAGGTAGCTTCTCCTTTAATTATCCAGGCCAATCAATACAAGCCCAATCAATCTACACTGAGTCCAGTCAGGGTCAAGAAGGAACATCCATATCCTTCACAGAAAGATACAGTTAGAACCCCAACAAAGGCTCACCTTCCTGTAAACTCATCAGAGTGAGCAGGAAACTCCCCCACTCAACCCCTTTGTATATACAATCTTATTGTAATTATAGATTCATATGTGATAAGGTCAACATCTACCAGGGTTTCACCCTCCCCTGCACTCCCAGCAATATGTAGCAGCCTAGTTTTTTCCCTAAAATATGACATCTGGATTGGCCCGGGATGGGACAAGGCTCAACCTTTGCCTCCCCCAAATAAAGCTTTCTTTTAGCCTTTGGCCATAGTGACACAGTTTCCTCATCATCTAAGTACCCCACCCCCCGCCATAGCATTGGTGTCCTTCAGACTTGGTTGATATCCCAAGAACATATAAGTCACAACACCCTGCTTTGCTGACCATATGGAGACAAGACTTGGTATTGTACCTCCCCAAGCTAAGTATTGTTGTATCTTTTTCAATATCTTTTCTTCACAAAGGCTAAGTAAACCTCCTTTTGTTAACTAGTCAATAACTTATGAGTGTCTCACTTTGTCCCAACCTGAACAGGGGTACTGACTCAAGTCAGACCCACCCCTAACAGTACTTATCAATCTCTGTAGCCATGTAGCATCAGCAGGAGATGGTTAATATTGAGCTATTGAAAATATGAGCTTAGCACAGTATTTGTCACATCATAAGCGCTCCATAGATACTGTTTAGTTTATTCATTCATTTTATACGAACATGTAATCATTGAAAGCATTATGTAGTTTCTCACATCTAATCCATCCTGTTCTTCTCCCTATTCAATTCTGGGTCCAGTTCATTGTCTATATGAATGTCAATACAAGATAGATGGATATAAAGATGGACAAGTACATCTAAGAACTGTTTATCCAAATGTATATCATAATCTGGAAAAGAGGAATTTTTCATCCACTCAGTTTTTCCCTATGCATATTGCTAGATCTATCTCTTTTAAGTACCTATATATTTCACTGGGAAGGCCCTGAAGTATTCTGAAGTTTGTTGCAATCAGAACAATGTTCACAAACAGGAGCATCTGGAGAATGTCACCATTTATGAGATTTTCTTGTACTTGAACTCTATGCCATGGGAAAGGCCTTTGGTAAGCCATCTCTCCATTTTATGTCTTTCTAGATATTAGTAATCAGAGGTTTGTTGAACAAAGTTACCTCTGGGAAAGAGAGATCCAATATGTATCAAAATATTCACAGTAGTATTCCTGTGGTTGCAAGCAATTTGAAGCAAAGTCGGAGCCCATCAATTATGGACTGGCTAAACAAATTGTAGTAACTGAATGCAATGGAATATAATTTTGCCATGAAAAATGATGACTATGAGGAATTCATAGATACATGGGATAATTTGGATGAACCGAGATGGGGTAAATAAACTAAAAGAAGAATATGTACAATAAATTTAATCTTATAATTAATTTTAAAAACTACTTAAAAGAAAGTTAATCTATAACTAGTCTTGGTCTTTACAGAATAGAGATAGCAAAACATACATCCCCTTGTACCACCACTTCATATAATATTCCATAATACATTTTAATTGGATGCACAACTTTAATATTAAAGATTATACTATTAAAAAATTAGAGGAGAAGCAGATCATGTAACTGTCAAAGCTATGGGTAGGAGATGTATTCTTTTTTTGTTGTTGTTTTTTGGGGGTTTTTTGCAGGCAAATGGGGGTTAAGTGACTTGCCCAGGGTCACACAGCTAGTAAGTGTCAAGTGTCTGAGGTCAGATTTGAACTCAGGTACTCCTGAATCCAGGACCAGTACTCTATCCACTGCACCATCTAGCTGCCCCCAGGAGTTGTATTCTTAACTAAGCAAGAGATAGAAGAAATTACAAAGAAAAAGTAGATAATTTTGATTACTGAAAAACTTCTGCACAGATAATATTAATGCATTTAAAACATGAAAGGAAGTGGCCAAATGGGAAAAAATCTTTGTATTAAATTTTTCTGATAAGAGTTTGATATACAAGATATATAAACATATATAAGACTAATAACCATTTCCCAATAGAGTAAATAATCAAAGGCTTTGAAGAAACAGCTCAAAAAAAGAATAGCAAAGTGTTTACAACCACATTAAAGAATGCTCAGAATCACTAGCAAGTAGAGAAATACCAATCAAAACCACCTTGAGGTTTCACTTCACACTCTACAAATTGACAAAAGAAAAAAGACCTCAAAAATGACAGCAATGTTGGAGGGGTTATGGAATGACAGACACACATGCATCATTGGTGAAGCTATGAAATGATACAACCATTTTGAAAAGCAATTTTCAGTTATGCAAATAAAATACCTTTTTAACTAGAGACTTTATTACTGGATTTATACACCAAAGAAGCCATTGATCAGAAGAAAGCCCCCATTTATTCCAAAATATTTGTAGTATCATTCTTTGTAATAGCCAAGAATTGGAAACAAAGCAGATGCCCATCAATTGGAAAATGGCTAAACAAATTGTGGCAAATGCCACAATTGGAATATTATTGCTCTGTAAGAAATTATGTGAATGATGCATATAAAAAATCATTGGAAGATCTCTAGGAACTGAAGCAGAGTGAAGCAAGCAGAGCCAAGAAAACAATGTAGATAGTAACTACAACAATGTAAGTAGAAAGAATGACACACTACAAATCAAAACTAAATACAACTAAATCATAAAGGTGAAACAGGAATCAAATGAAAAGATATGAGAAGACACCTTCAACCTATTCCTTGGTGGAAAGTCCAAAGGTATTACACATTGCACATGTTTCCAGACTTTTTTCAATGTATGAACCAATTATCCTGATTTTACTCTCTCTAAAATATATTATTTGTCATGGGATTTTTCTCTGGAAGAAAGAATGGGGATGGTTGGAATAACCACAATAATGTAAGAAATAGAAAATATCCATATGTAAGTATATAAATTTTTTTTAAACTCCCTCCTTATGGCAGGGGACATGGAGGAATAATGTATACATTGTCAGATGTGATTACTGAACCAGTTGGTTTTATTAACTGTTTTCTTTGTTATGAGGGAGGGTTTATTTCCAGGGTTTGCAGAGCCAGTGAGGTAAGGTGGATATATACAGAAATGACAGAAAACAAAGTCCATCAATAACTTAAAAAAGGGTTATTTCTGTGGTTGCATCTTAGAAGGAATTCTGAAAGACCATAGGAGTCACCTTGTTGGAGGAGAGAAAAGCCAAAGTCTCCAAGATATTGGCTCTACCTAGTCAAATGCTTTTTAAAAAATCAACAAGCAATAGACACAGCACAGTTGTGTATTCTGAATACCTCAAAGTCAATTGTGTGACTGTGAAGATGTGATCTGCTGTGAAAAATTGTCTACCTACAGCTGCCTATTCCTTTCTCATATTTTCATCAAGGGTAGCCTCAGTACACACACAGATCTTTCTCATAAAAACTTTATTGAGATGAGAAAGCCATGATGTGGCTGATGTTTTCTTGGTGACCTTTGCCCCAATCCTCCCAAATATCACCATGTTCATTTCTGTCTGTGAGATTCCCACTCTGCTTCTCTCTTTCTAGGTCCACAGACTCCCTCATTAACTCTTCCCTGCTTTACCACCATTGTCAATATGTCCGCCTTCCCCAGGTTGCCTTCCATTCCCCTTCACAATGGAATAGGAATCTACATGAAAGCAAATACAAATTTACTCTAAGAATTAGTGTACCTCCTTGAATAGCTAGTATTTATATAGCAGCTGTAAGATTTTCAAAGTACTTTACATACGTTATTGTATAGCCTCATGTAGGCAGGTGCTATTATTAACCCCATTTTCTAAATGAGAAAAATGGGACTGAGGGAGCTGAATTGATTTGGACTCAGGCCTTTCTGGGGTCCAGCTCTCTATCCACTGCATCACCTAGATGTCTTTAGTGCCCTGGGCCCCACAGATTCTACCTAGGTATCCGTGGGGCATAGGTGGTAACATGGCTGCACCAGCCAGGAACAGCCAAGCCCAGGTGTTCCCCTAGGCAGGCAGAGTCCAGCACAGGTCTTGGGCTGGTTATGAGAGAGATATAGGACCAGAGGAACACACAGTCAGACACAGAGATTGCATCCAAGAAGGTCAACGAAGTCAAGAAGGACCAAGCCGGCACCATTAGTCTAAGTAGGCTGAAACTAGAAGTCAAAGAGAATCAATAGGAACTGCAATAGGGAGTAGGTGGCCTTTAAGGTGAGCCTTTATCCCAGGACAAATGTTGTTTGATTCCCTACCTATTTTATATCTCAATCACAGGCTGCTGGCATTGAATGAATGAATGAATGAATAACGATGAGTGAATGAATGAATGAATGAGTGAGTGAATGAATGAATGAGTGTGAGTGTGTGAGTGAATGAGTGAATGAATGAATGAAAAAGCATTTATTGATCACTTATTGCATGTGAAGTACTGTTCTAGACACTGAGATATAAACAGAAAGCAAGGCAGTCCCTGCTCTCAAGGAGTTCATACTCTACTGGGGAGACAACATGAATAGGAGATTTCAGCTGCATGTCAGATGGAAAAATCCCCTGATCCTTGGGGTAGAGCAGCAAAGCAGATGGTCATGCCTCTTCTTTACTGTCAACCCTACCGATTAAAACACCTCCCCTTCTGATGGTGAATTACATGACATTGTCAAAATCTTTGTTGACAACGACTATCGTTTCCAGGTCTGTAACTCCTGGAAGGTAAGGTTGCAGCACCTGCAGGAGCAGTCGACCTGTCACACGTCCACAGGGGTTGCTCTCCAGGAAAACAGCTGATGATCCTGGGCCTGCTAGGGTGGAAGCCCCTGGACTTGCTGAGGATGCAGTCCTACTTCAAGAGGCATTACGGAGAGCCAGAAGATGGGCCAAGGCTGGGAGGTGAGCCCTGCCTTGATTGGCACAGACCTAGAGAAGCAAGCATCACCGCGAGGTCCTCTAAGAAAGAGTTCTATCACCAGTCTAAATGTCAGTCTGGCACTGGGGCTAGTGTACAGGGGAAGAAAATTGTGAAGTTCTGTAACCATAGCTACATCTCCCTGAACCCACTTGCCTCATTAGGTCTATATTTAATTCTTTTGGTTCCATTTATCACTTCTCACAAAAAGATCCTAACATTTTGACATTCTTGATGTGCCCAGAGATGAATTTGACTCAAAAGGTGTATTGAAATGTTGAAGATTAATCTTTGAGGTGCAATGGGCAACTCAGTAGGAGGCCATCTTAACTCTTAGCTCTTTGGGAAAGTGTGGGATCCTGGGGAGAAGGTAGAGGGACTACCCAGCGAGATATGACTCTTACAATTAAACTCAATTCAATACTTTTTTTAACACTTACTATGAACTAGGTACCAAGTGCTAATGCTAGTGCTAAGGATACATTGACAAGAGTTTGAGAATCATTGCCCTTGAAGTTTATAGTCTACTGAGAAAACCATGGCACCTTCTAAGTACTCATGACCAAACCATGTCCAACCCTATGATGCCATATCAAGACACTCAACAACAAGTATTTTATGTACAAAACTCATTGTCGGATACTGGGGAAAGGTATATGACTTCTATTACAATGTATGTGGCAGTCTAGAGAAGGAGCAGTCCAAATTGGTTTGTATCCTTCTTAAAGGCTTTATTAGACTGACAGCATGTTACTGTATCAATTCTCCAGTGAGGGAGTGCAATATCTGAATTGCCCACTAGGTGATGATCTCCACTATCTACCAACCAGGTAGTCACCTCAATTCCTCTGGTATATGCCTCAGACAGTCTCCTTCAAGATGGTATTGTTCTCTAAGGCCACCAGAGAGGCTCAGTGAAGATGCCTTGACTGTTTCCCCCACTGACGAACCTTTTCTTTCTCAGAGACACTAACTAGTCCAAATACCCACTTCCACTTTTATCAAATATCAAATATTACCAAATCAAGGAAGGGAAAGCAGCATGCTAGAGTGGAACTAGCTCTGAATACGGAGTCAGAGGACCTGGATTCAAATTCAGTCTTATCACCTGTGTAATCATGCTTACCATCTGTAAAGTTTAGCAAATCGCTTAACTTCTCTAGGCTTCAGCTTCCTGATCTTGGTTCCTTCCAACTCTCAATCAATGCCGCTAGGATGCCACGGTTTCTGGGGCTCCCACTCCACACCTCGACTCTCTCTTCTCTAGTCCCAATCCATGACATTCATAGCATTCCAATGTTCACCATATGCTATCGTGATCATATCATTTA
The DNA here is from genome assembly GCF_019393635.1 of Dromiciops gliroides. NCBI lineage: Eukaryota > Metazoa > Chordata > Mammalia > Microbiotheria > Microbiotheriidae > Dromiciops > Dromiciops gliroides. The sequence goes on from NC_057863.1 coordinate 602,574,273, forward strand.
TTGACCACATCCAAAACAGAACGAAATAGATTAAGTGCTTCCATAGAATGCCATTTGCCCCCAAAAATGTCTCAAATTCTCTCCCACTCCCTTCCTCCAAGATCTTTAGGTCTGTTTGGGGGGATTCACAACTCACAGATAAGGAATAAGGAAAGAGGCACATACATGTGGCTGACTCCAGTTCCAAGTCAAAGACTATAAAATGAGAAATCAATGGAAGAGTAGTGGAAGAAATCAATCATCCCTTTCTTAAATTCAACTAATGGAATTCTCCATAGTCACCAGGCTCAGGACTTGGGATTTTCCACCCCTCTCCCACAGACTCAAGTATGGATTTTTGCTCTGGGATCTGATTCTCCTCCACAGATTGGTCTCCAGATGTCTTGTTCACCATCAGTTCAAATTTCAGGTCACAGCAGCAGCCTCTGTAGTCAGTCCCAGTTGCTCCATTATACCTCCAGGAAGCAAAATTGTTCATGTTTAAGGGTCATCAGCTACTGATGACCCTAATTGTCCCTATGGTAACTGGCAAGTCTGAATCTCAAAGAAAGCAGAAAAAGAATCCTAAGATTATAGATTTAGAGCTGGACAAGAACTTAGAAGTCATTAAATTCAACCCCCCTTGTTTCACAAATGAGGAAACTGAGGCACAGAGAGGATCAATTACTTGCCCATGATCTCACAGCTAGAGCCTGAGGTGAGACTTGAACCAGGACCAGGACTGCTAATCCCACTCAACAGCAAAACCATTTATACCCCCTCCATCCTATCACATAGCTTCTTGTTCTATCACCAGTGCACACATGAGACTCCAGGTTAGGGGGGAAAGGATGGCCAACCTTTCATGTGCACTAGGATCATGAGAAGCCTCTTAGCCACTGTTGTCTCCCCTGACTGAATGGAAGCTTCCCTATCGCCTTTCACCTCTTTATTCCCAGCAAGCCATATAGTGTCTGGCACATGGAAAGCTCTTAATTCATGCTTATTCATTGATTAATTGATTGCCAGGTTCTCCCAGAATCATCATCACTCAAGGTCCAGAAGGAAATAGCATTTCAATTAATCAATCAACAGGCATGTATTAAAAGATTACTCTATACCAAGTACTGTGATATGTGCTTGAGTAAAAACAAAAATAAACCAAAAAAAGCAAAGATTAAGCCATCTCTGCCCATAATAATAATAACTAACATTTATGTAGTACTTACTATAAGCCAGGCACTGTGCTTATAATTACCTCATTTGATCTTTACAACAACCCTGGGAGGGAGGTGTTATTATTAACCCCTATTTTACAGATGAGGAAACTGAGGCAGACAACTGCTAAGTGACATACCCAGAGCAATACACCCAATAAATATTTGATTTAGTATTTAACCCTCTCCTCACTGCTGACTTCCAGTCTCACATCTCCAATTGTCCACTGGACATCTTAAATTGGATGTCCCATAGATATTTTAAACTTAACATATCCAACCCTGAACTCATTATCTTTCTTCTACCCTCCAACCCTTCCCTTTTCCAAACTCTCCTATTATTATAGAGAGCACCATCATTTTCCCGATCACCCGATACTGAAACCTGGATGTCATCCATGACTCTTCACTTTCTCTTTCCCTGCCTATCCAATCTGTCACCAAGTCCTATTGATTTTACCTTCACATCTTTTATATACCCTTTTCTGTCCATTCACACAGCCACACCCCGTGGTGAAGACATTTATCACCTTACTCATGGACTTTTGCAATAGCCTACTGGCTAGTCTCCCTGCTATGAGTTTATCCTCACTCCAGTCCATTCTCCACTCAACTATCAAATCAATCTTTGGAAAGTGGAGGTTTGGCCTTGTCACCTTCCCCCCATTCAATAAATACCAGTGATTCCCTATCACCTCTTGGGTCAAATACATAATCCTCTTTGACTTTCAAAGCCCTTAGGGTCCTTCCTCTACCTTTCCATTCTTCTTATATCATAACTCCTCCCTCTCCAACCTCCTGCCCACCCCCCACACACACACACACAGATACCCTGTGATGGTCCAGTGACCCTAGCCTCCTTGCCATTCCTTGCACAAGACACTCTATTTCCCTGATCCCCATGCCTAGGATTCTCTCCCTTCTCATATCTTCCTGGCTTTCCTGGTTCCCTTCAAATCTCAGCTAAAATCCCACCTTCTACAAAAAGCTTTTTCTGATCCCTTGTAGTATTAGTGCCTTCCTTCTCTTGATTATCTCTACTTTGCCTGTATATGTGCTGTTCATACATAATATCTACATCTATCTATCTACACATGGACCGATGTACAGATCTTGTTTGTCATGTTGTCTCCCCCTCAGACTGTGAAATCCTTGAGAACTGGGACTTGGATTTTTCTTTCTTTGTGTCCCAAGGATTTTGCACAATGCTTAACACAGTAGGTGCTTAATAAATGCTAATTGATTGGCTGACTGGCTAAGTAATTGGGGGAGAGGATGGTACATAACAATTGAAAGAATCAGAAACCTCTTTAGGAGGTGAATTTGAGCTGAGTCCTAAAGAGAATTAGGCATTCTCAGAGGTGAGAAGGGAGATTATTCTAGATATGAGGGAGCAACAGGACAGATGTGGGAGATAGACTGTCACATATGGGGGGAGCAAACAGATCAGACTGACTAGATGGTAGAGTGTGTGAAGAGGAGTAATGGAAAGTCTGGGAAGATGTGTTGGAGCCAGACCATGAAAGGTTTTAAATGCCAAACAGAAAGAAGTTTGTGTTTTATCCTAGAAGCAACATCACACCTCCTTCTATTCAGTCAATGACTGCTCCACACTCCATCACAGATATGCCCAGGGGCTGGATCTCCAGCACACCAGTACTCTATTCCCAGAATCTGGAGAGTAACCCAAAGCTACAGGAACACTGGGAAATGTTGTATGTTGCCTACAACAGCTCACTGTCTGTCTCATCTCAGAATTCTCAAGCTTTATAGCAGGTAGGCAGGTGGATGGGAAGGAAGAAGGAAAGAAAGAAAAGGAAGGAGAGAGGAGGAAGGAGGAAAGGAAGGATGGAAAGAAAGAAAAGGAAGAGGAGAGGGAGGAAGGAGGGAAGGAAGGGAAGGGGAGAGGGAGGGAGGAAGGAAGGAGGGAGGGAAGGAAGGAAGGAAAGAAGGAAGGAAGGAAGGAAGGAAGGAAGGAAGGAAGGAAGGAAGGAAGGAAGGAGGGAAGGAAGAGAATGGGAAAGAGGAAGGAAGAAAGAGAGAGGAGAGAAGAGGGAAGGAGAAAAGAAGCATTTGTTAAGTGCCTGTTATGTGACAAGCACTGTTCTAAGTGCCTTACAATTATCATTTCAATTGATCTTCACAACAACTCTGTGATGTAGGTGCTACGATTATCCCCATTTTACAATTGAGGAAACTGAAGCTGAGAGACATTAAATGACTTGTCCAGGGTCACACAGCTACTAAGTGTATCAAGTCAGATTTGAGCTCAGGTGTTCCTGACACAGGCCAGCAATCTATGCACTGTGCTATCCAGTTGCCCAAGAGAAAGTATAATGAGGAAAAGGAGAGGTTCAGACAAAGTGTTTTAGGGAAATTCAAAGGAGAAGAGATCTTCAACTGGGGGAAGGGGTCAGTAGAAAGCAGAATTAAGAGACAGTATCTGAATTTTTCCTTGAAGAAAGAGAAGGAGTCTGAAAGGTGGAGTTGAGGATGGGGAGCAGTAGAGACTGGGAGAAGCTTGTGCAGTTGCATGATCAACTTTATGCTGCTGACTTGTTGGCCTGTTCCTAAACAGAAGAATCTCTCTCTCTCTCTCTCTCTCTCTCTCTCTCTCTCTCTCTCTCTCTCTCTCTCTCTCTCTCTCTCTCGCTCTCCTCTCTGTCTCTCTGTCTCTCCCTCTCTGTGTCTCTGTCTCTGTCTCTCCTTCCCTCCCCCCCCCTCACACACACACACACACACACACACACACATATACTGAGAACTGTCTGGATAGGCCCTTTTCAATGGATGGACAAACATCTAGTCGATCTGTCTCAGAGTGATAAGCAAGTGATTACAATGCCCTTCAAATGATGGACAACCGTCTCATTGCCTTCATCTCAGATTGATAGGCAGCCAACAGGCTCACCCCTGACTGGTGGAGAGTCATCTGATTGGCTTTATCTCTAACGTATAGACAGTGGATTGTCCCACTCCTCAATGATGGAAAGTCAACTGATTGATGTCTCTCAGTGGTAGCCAGCTATCTGATTAGCCTATGATAAATTACTCCCTTCCCAATCATATAATACCGTCTTTTAATCTCTATTCTGCTGTGAACGAAGAAAAATGTTTAGGATTTCAGATGTAAATGGTCTTTAGATACAGTGTACCAAAACCAATGGTAAGAGAGTAATACTGGAGGGTGAAAGAATAAGGGAGTATGGGGCTGGAGGAAAGGGGACTAGCGATACATTTTCAGTGATGAATTAACAGAACCTTTTTAAAGCAGAGGTCATAAAAAAGGGATGGTTGAAGGAGGGGATCTCTGTCATGGATAATCAGGAAGGGGAGAAGCAGAGAATGTGATTATAAGTGTAAAATGCAGGAAAGAGAAGAGGACAAGGAGTAAGCAGGAAGAGGCCAGCAAGAAGTGAGCATACAAGTGTATACAAGAGTTTGGTATACTAGGAAGAACATCATTCTAGGAGCCAGGCAGCCTGAGTTCAAATTTCAGCCTTGTCAATAAATTTCTCTGTCACCTTGGACAAGTTATTTTTCTTTGATTTCTTTCAGTAAAATGAAAGGTTTGGTCTAGATAACACCTAATATCCCCTCCAGAGAACTAAGATTCTCTTTCCTTGACAGGGATGAGGTTTATGGCTTAGCTTCCTAAACTGGGGAGACCACCACCTGCCTGGGCAGTCCACTCCACTTTTGAACACTGAATCTCTTCTCCTAAAGAAAGTTGAGGAGGCAGCTAGGTGGCACAGTAGATAAAGCACTGGCCCTGGATTCAGGAGGACCTGAGTTCAAAACTGACCTCAGACACTTGACACT